>NW_027526203.1:432385019-432567519 GCF_048455015.1 Haemaphysalis longicornis | reverse complement strand
TCTGATTCGGTATACATGTACCTGCGTGGCAATTGCGCTTAGAGGGAAAGCCTTTCTCAGCCTCGCTGCTTTTTTCTTTCCCTCCATCCTTCGGCAGCCAAACTTTTCTGCATTCAGAAAAGAACCAATAAACAAACAAATTAATAAATCTGTAAATAATATAGTAATAATAAAATCTATACATGCCCTTGCACTGAATGAGAACGGGTATCTGTCGCTTCCGTCAGCCCTATGTGTGCCAAGCATGGCTTTTCCGACGAAAAATGTCTGCTCACTCCACTTTTCCTGCACGGACAACAGCCGAGAGTACCTAGGCAGGCGCTGACAAAACGTATCAACAAAAAACATGCGCCACCAATGCCCGCCTCGTGAGGGCAGCATAGCTTCCACAGTATTGTAACAGTAGATGATTCGTACAAATAAAAACATGAAACATAGAGACACCGACAGCGGTGAAAGCCTTGTTTTGTCGTCGTTCTTTGCGCTGTGAGTGCGTCGTCAAATTGCACAAAAGACCGTGTTTTACTGAGACGTCGAACGTAGTGATGACATGGTGATGGTTTGCGCGTGATTTTGAGGGCCGGTTCGCGTCGGAGATGACTTTAGCGTTGACTCCCGGGACTCAATCGTCGTTTTCTTGTGGGAAGGCTACGCTGCTAAAAAAAAAAATTCACTTCGAGAGCAGCCACTCTAAGCACCAAAACAGGTGCATCAGCGGCCCAGTAGTTGAACAGGTACCATCGAATGGTATCTGCCTTATTTAACTTCACAAGTTTGTAATACGTTCTTCACGTTATCGCAATAAGTTCTTAATGCCTGCATCCAGGGGGTTAAAATTTGGCGAAGGTGCCAGGGCGTTCGCACTTTTTCTCATTGCCTTTTCCGGAAATCGGTTACCGCACTGCGCCTATAGTGTCGCCAATTAACGATGTCTCGCAGAAGCTGGAAGAGCACAGACGGTCTATTGACTTGAGGGACGCATGCTGAACTGCAGTGTGTGTTTTTTTTTATTTATACTTTTGCAGCGGTGACCATTTTCTGTTTCCGACAATTACGACAAGAACGGCCCTTTTTCGTAGAATGGGGCACTTGACACTTTGCTTTAAAACATAGCACTAAAGCAGGTCACACGTGCCGGAAGGCAGGTCAGGGTGGTGCTGGCCAGTTTTCGCAAAGCTCCCTTTTTTTTTTTCTCTGCCATTTTTCCGTGTTTTGTTTGTTTGAGCAATGCTTTGTTTTCGGTGATGCACTTTTTTCTTTTCTAGTTGGGAAATTCATCACCGTCGTTCGACCCGCTGCGGTGGCTCATTGGCTAAGGAGTTGTGTTGCTGAGCCCAAGGACAAGGGTTCCATTTTGGGCTGTGGGGGTCACTTTTTTGATGGACGCGGAAAGCGAAAACGAGCCTGTGTTCGAGATTTCGGCGCACGTTAAAGATCCCCAGGTGGTCAATATTAATCCTCAGCCCTCCATTACGGGGCGCCTCATCGCCGCGTAGCGTCGGCGCATAAGCCTCACAATCAATCAATCAATCAATCAATCAATCAATCAATCAATCAATCAATCGATCAATCAATCAATCAATCAATCATCGCGACCGTGTTTCTACTGCTGCTAGTTCCAAAGTCGGTGTGTTGGGGCCGAATTCTCCAAAAAAGAACGGGCGCCGTTTTGAAGCGACGCAGTAGCGCCATGCAAATGCACGTATTCTTTGGTTGGGGAGTCCCTTTGAAGGGCAGGGAAAAGGAAAAATCAATTTCCGCATTGCCTTGCTGCTTGTGCACCGGCTCTTCCTCGGGATTCTCAGCCTGATTTTCCCTTTTCCCCGCCCTTCAAAGCGACTCCCCAAACCAAGAATACGTGCATTTGCATGGCGCTACCGCGTCGCTTCAAAACGGCGCCCGTTTTTTTTTTTTTTGTTTTTTTTTAGAAGTCGGCCCCTGCTTTTAAAAAATAGAAAACACTCACCGAAAAACTGATATCTTTACGCTAAGCAACCTCCCCCGTGACAAAATAGATGAAATAATACAACAGTGTTACCAGTTTGCAAACTGTTTGTTATCATTCAAATGGCACGACTACGGGGAACAAGAGGCACCACTACATCGCCCAGTCATATTTGCTCGTGGTGGCTTTCATCGGCAGCCTCCAGTCATATAACCTAGATTTTGCGACGATATATCGGCCTGGCGAGAAAGTCGCTGGTGATTAATTACGACTTCATCTGTTTTCCTTAATATTTAGTGGGAATATTAGTGGTACTAGACTATTAGGACGACTTTAAGCGGGGCAAAGCAGTGCCTCAATGAACGAAACATGTATTTCGTCTTC
This sequence comes from Haemaphysalis longicornis, assembly GCF_048455015.1. Taxonomy (NCBI): domain Eukaryota; kingdom Metazoa; phylum Arthropoda; class Arachnida; order Ixodida; family Ixodidae; genus Haemaphysalis; species Haemaphysalis longicornis. The sequence continues at coordinate 432,565,190 of NW_027526203.1, read as the reverse complement.
ATGATCGTTTTGAACTACAAATATTTTTCACACAACGCCAAAATTCAGCTCAGTGAACAGGTTCGTGAAATAGTTGGGTACGTGATTTAGTTGAACAAGAACTGAACTCGAACAAAATAAAGCCACCCAAACACGAACCATTACCGAGCCGGCATTTGTTTCCTTTGGACACCCTGGTTCGAATGCATGAAATATTAGAGATGACATGGAGTTGAACTGGCTCTTCAAGCTCGCAAACGCTCGGATGGTGACTGTGTTTTTAAACCTAATCTGCGCTTTCCACAGTACACGGATGAACGCGAACTTCGCTTAACACTCGCTGGCACCACCACCGGCAAATGAAAGAACGAAAAGTAGGTGCTGCGGCGGGCGTCATTGACGAGCGGTGCACTGGCTCAACGAGGCCAGCTGACGAAGCCGAATGAAAGAGAGCGGGTTGATACTCACTGCGTCAGTAGGAGCAGCGTGCGCCTGGAGCAGGCCACGGCGTCCCGGATGATGTCGTGCAGCAGGAAGCCGCCCTTGAAGTTCCGCTCGTAGGTGCACACGGAGAAGCCGAGCGCCTCGACTCCGGGAAGTAGCTGCGCGTGCACCCAACCGGCGTCCTTGCTGCTGTAGGAGAGGAACACGTCGAACAGCTTCTCCTCGTCCAGCTCGTCCTCCTTGATGCACTGCAGCGAGCAGCCCCGCGCGTACAGCCACACCTTCAGCTCACGACGGTAGCGCAGGTAGGCCGCCGACACCGCCAGGCACATCGCAACCGTCACTGTTGGGCACGGCCACCGGCAGAGAACAAGAACAACTCGGTAAATCGTCACACAGTCACTACTCGCGCGCGCGGAGACGGCTCAGAAGGGGAGTTTATGTTACCGAAAGGTGGCCTATATTTTCGCAGTGGAATGCCACCTTTTGTTCACCGCGATTTTTTAGATGCGGAACATCTCATGGTCGGTGGTGTGTCCCTCCCTCCCTTGTCGTCGTTGTCCGCCGTCCGCACACCCAGTGCGCATGCCTGGCCAGGCACCGCTGATGATGATTGTGGCAGGATGCCCCTAGGGATTGGCCAACCAAATAATCCATCACGAGATAGCTTCGCGTTCAACCACCGTCGTCATCTTCCCGTAGGGGAAATCTGATTAGTATGCGAGGCATTCCTCCTCTCCCCTCCGACACTCCTCTCCTCTCCTCTCCAACATTCCTCCTCTCCTCTCCGCAGCTCCTCTCCTCTCCGGGCTTGCGCAACGAATGGCAACACCTGCGGCTCCGCGCGCGATAATGCGAAGCAGCTTAGGGTGAGAGACACGACGGTAGCCGCTGCATACTCCGCTGGGGGCGCCGGTGTAGCTCCGCGGTATAAATGACACGCGCGCGCGCTCCGCTCCCCTAATTCTCCTTCCGCAACGCCGCGATCGAACTGAAAACTAATTGGAACTTGAGTCGACCCCATGGCTGCTTCGCATACTACTCAGGGTTCCCCTACGGGAAGATGGCGAAATTTTTTCACAATACTAGTTTTTGCTAAATTCACTTAACAGAAACTGTGACGCCAATATAAGCTTAGACGTACAGCCGTGAGCCGAAGTAAACGGACCACGGGAGCGGTGGCCAAAACTAATCGCTGCGGCGTTTGGTTGCGCGGCGCCTGTTGTCGAGACCGCGCACAGCGCAGGCACGGCCTACCAGTACAGCTCACATGTCGCTATCTCTCGCTTCTTCGCGATTGTCTCACGCTCCAAAAAATTGACGCCAGGTGAACCGCGCAGCCCTTTTGCTGTCTGCTTGTCAACACACCTGTGAAAACGGCGCGCTGGCGCAATCGGCGGTAACGCGGCTCCGCTGGCAGAGTTGGCGCGCTTGAAGCTTGTTTTTTGCACCCACCCCCCTCACCCCCGCGTCATATATTGAAGCAGAAAATTAAGCAGAAAAAATCACTGTGCAGTCGAAGAAAATAAGACAAAACACCATCTTTTTTCGGTTTTGAGGATAGATGCGAAATTATAGCCTCCCCAGAATATCAGCGAACTCGAAAAATTATTGATGCTTACCTTACATGCCAAGGCTTTGACAAATACTGCTGTGTATATGTATGTACTGCATTGCTTTATGAAACTTCGTTTGCCGTATACGGTTTCACCACTTTCTTTCTGACTCAAAAAATTCTTCATCTGTTTCTGTGACCCACCACAGCCTCCCCTTTGCTTTATGAGGTTTTCTTGACTGCCAACCCTTATTTTCTATATATATATATATATATATATATATATATATATATATATATATATATATATATATATATAAAATGTGTGTGTGTGTGTGTGTGTGTGTGTGTGTGTGTGTGTGTGTGTGTGTGTGTGTGTGTGTGCATGTGTGTGTATGGAGGTCGTGGGTTCGGATCCCACCCGGCGGGCATTTTTTTCTCCACTTTCTATATTTTTTCAATGACCTACCACATCCTCCCCTTTGGTTTCCGAGGTTTTCTAGCAACTGCAAACCCTTATTTCTGTCTTATTTCAACGAGCCCGTCATTTCCTATTCTGATTCGCTACATGCATAGCGAGGGCGTCCGTTCTGGCAATCTTCGTTTAAGAGGGTTCAACGCTGGTCGACCACGCTCGACATGTCGTAGACACTTGAGTCACGACCCGGGGGTTAAAAAGAAGGTCCCCTTCACCCCGAGTAGTCCGAGTGGCGCTGGCCACCACCCCCAAGCGCAGGAAACAAAAATACCTTAACATAAATATCCCAGAAAGTGAAGGGGAAAATGGCCCCGCCGGTAGCGTAGTGGTCATCCCACCAGACCGGTATTCTGGAGGTCGTGGTTCGGATCCCACCCGGTGGGCATTTCTTCTCCACTTTCTTTTTTTCTTTCCAATATCTTTATCTGTTTCAATGACCTACCACATCCTCCCCCTTGCTTTCCGAGGTTTTCTTGACTGCCAACCCTTATTTCTGTCTTATTTCAACGAGCCCCTTATTTCCTATTGATTCGCTATATATATATATATATATATATATATATATATATATATATATATATATATATATATATATATATATATATATATATATATATATATATATAGCAGAACAGAAAGATACGGGACGAGGGACTCAGTAAGGACACATATCAAGGTTGCAGTCGTCATTGCCAGTGCTATTCGGCTGTTTCCGAGATATTTAATAGTGCCGAATGACGTGTGTTTGTCATGTTTCTTTAATACAGTGCTAAATAGGCGAAAATATAGGTCGAGAAAAAATCCGCCGTTTTCCCGGGAGCGGGAGTCGAACCCACATCTCCGCATAACGCGTGCGGTGCGTTAACCAATTGCGGGGTAGCGTAATTGCGGGGTAGAAAGCCTAGCCTCCGCTAGGCTTTCCCTAGCGGAGGCTAGGGAAAGTCTAGCGAGGGTCTCGGTTCTGGCAGCCTTGATGCCTAGGTAGCATAAGAGGGCTTCCCGCCAGTTACCCGCTCATGACAGGCTGTAGACGCTCGAGCCACGCCCCGGGGTTTGAAAAGAAGGTCCCCTTCTTCCCGTGTAGTCTGAGTGGCGCTGGCTACCACCCTCAAGCGTCAGATACACTTCTAGTAAATATAAATAGCCCAGAAAGTGAAGGAGAACACAGTCGCCCAGATAGCCGAATTGGTAAGGCATTCGAGATCTAATCGAAAGGCGTGGGTTCGGTCCCCACTCTGGGCGCGTGTTTTTCTTTCTTTCTTTCGTCCGTATATTTAAAAAAAAATGTGTAATTCATCACCTGTAGTAAAAAAAAGAGCCTAACCATACCCCTATGCCTCCTTTGGCGTTGTAGACTGCCAACCTATCTTTCTGTATATATATATATATATATATATATATATATATATATATAAAGACGACGCGACCAGTTTGATGTTGCTCGCTTTTTCCCATTGTCGAGGTGTGGTTTCGCAATGATATACAGACATGTTCCCAATGAATACACTGCTTATTCATCATCTTTTTTCGCCTCGAGGCGTTTTTGAGGCCTCACCGCTGTACGAACAACCAAAGCTGGATGTTCGTCTCCTTCCATTGCACATGGCTCTGGCCGCACGTGGCCTCCTTGCCTTCCTCCACAACGTGGCAACATAGGTTCCGTACAGGTTTCCGTAACCTCCGCGCATATCTCTCTCCTGCCGTCTATCTCTCCCGGCCATCGGGCCGCTGCCCCGTGCTGGGCGCTCCGCTAGGTGCGAACACGGGTCCCGCGCACATCTCCGTTCCCTCCTCGCCTATCTCAAGCCGGAAGGGTTGCAAGCTAGGCTAGTTGGAAAGGCATATTCTTGGATAAAACCAGCGCGAACTTAAACTTGAGATAAACGAATTGGAACTGTTGGGACTGGGCATCCCGCTGCAGTCACGAATGTTGTGACTCGCATCCCAGCTTGTCACCGATGTTGGGAATCAGCCATCGCGACGCTGTCACCGCTGTTGGGACTGGGCCCTCTCACCGCAGCCACCACTGTTGCGACTGGCCATCCGAGCGAAGTCACTGGTGTAGTGGCGTTGCCTTACTCCGTCCGCTATCGACGCGAATCAGAACAGAGCGATGAAGTTCTCGAAGCCGAGGAAAAGTTGAACTAACATTTACATACAGTATTACAAGGGTAAGCAAACGTTACAAGGGTAAGCAAACGTTACAGCAACTCTCGACTCGGTGCCTCCGAAAAGTGCCGCCGAAGAATGCCTCCGAGGAATGCTGCGTAAAGTGCCTCCGGGCGGGTTTTTATACCCCCGGAAGTCCGTTGGAGTCCCGAGAAGTTTAAATCGCTCTAATCAGGACTCTCGCTGGCCGAAGTTTGAAATCCGACGAACGGAAGCGAAGCGGTTGCGTCAGCCGAGCCGCCGCGATGGGGAAAGGGAGGGCGACGCCCACGCCGTCTCCGCGACGCCGCCTCCAGGCAAGTGGCGGCATGTCGGTTGCCGGTCGTTAACCCGATGCATGATTCGGCCGAGCCGCCGCGACGCAAAAGGAGAGGCGACTCTGCGGGGGTGCATGTTTCAGCCCGTTGGCCGCGGGCTGTTTGGTCTGGTTTGGACGGGGCGTGAATCGGACCCGCTGTCGGCGCGTCGCCCCGTGCAATGAATTTGGGCCGGGCGCTCTGCCACAATAAAACACAAGTTGTATCAACATGCGTTTGAGGGAGGATGAACTGTCACGAAAGAGCCCCCATCATCCCATCTTTCTTCACATTGTACTTAGTGCCGCGGATGTAAACCTAATTTTCCTGCCACTAACACCTTATTTAGGCACCGTGAACAAGAGCCTCGCGAAATTATGGAAGCGTTCCACATAGCAGAAAAAGTACACAAGTGTGTCAGCCAAGCACGCGGGTGTCCTCATCCCAAAAAGATTCCATATCTTCTGCGTGGGTCTTGACTGTAGCCGGTGTCAGTCTAGTTTGCCTTATCTCGGCGGCTTTTGTAAACTTGTTTGGCCCATGCGCAGTGTTCTTTATTCTTTTGTGTTAAGTGTTTATATTTACCCTTCTTGATATTAAACTTTCGTTATTAAACCAGATGCTGTTCTTGCGTTCCACTACCTTTGTCTATGTTTAAGTTCACGCTGGTTTCATCCACGAATAGGCCTATCTCTTCCCTGCCGTATATCTCTCCCCACCATCGGGTCGCTGCTCTGTGCCGGTGACTTGCGGAAGAGCGTGGGTTTTGACCTTTAGCTCTTAAGGTAAAACCTGGTCACCCCGCTAAAAGCGGCCGTGGTAGTGTTATGTAGCTTTCACAGCGAAGAGCGCCCGAGGTAGTGTAGTGTAGCTTTCGCTACAAAAAGAATATTCGTCCTTTTCCTAAACGAAAAGGCAATAGTCGTGAAGCTGGATGGTAAACACACAATGCACAGCGGCAACAGGCAGTCGTCACTTGTTGGCCTCCACTTGCGCCGTACGAACTTCGTGGCCCGCCCTACGCTCACGATCACGCTCACGATTACGCTCACGAGCTCGTGCCCGCATAACTGTCTGCTCTTGGGTCGAACGAATCACCCGTGGCCTACCCAGACCTGCGAACGGAAATTCAGGTCATCATCATTATCCCAGCTCCTTATGGCGGGCTTTACTCTCTGGCGTTTAGCATAAAACTCTTCGGCCCAACGACTCACCCGTGGCCTACCCATGTACCTGCAAACGTGAATTCAGTTCATCATCATCAGAGCTCTTTAGGGCGGGCTTTACTGTCTGGCGTTTATACACACGTCGCCCGTTCAAGTCAGTTATTTTAAGCTTTGCTTGAAAAAAAGGAAGCCAAGGTGGCGTATCTTCCTCCTTTCTCTTTTTTTTTTGCGGGGCATGACCGACTTCTTTCAAGATCTTTATTCGCCAATTAATCGCCTTTGTGGCTTGACAAAAAAGCTAAGACTTTTGTTGCCTATTTGTGCTGATGGCGTTATCACGGACGCTCTGCAACCCACAAGTCGTAGCTTGGCTCTTGATAAGGTTCTCTTTTATAATCTAGGGCAAGGTGCCGATATTCCCGTTCTTTGAATTCGACCAAAGACGGCGATGATGAGCACTCGACGTATACTAATGACACCTAGAGCCACCAGGATATGTGAATTGCGCTACTGCTCCCTCGGCAAACTCTAGCGCAGGAGGCCTCAACAGGACCACCGGATTTTCTTTTCGCTTAGCCATATAAAACTTCGCTTTGAAAACGTGTTAAGCATTTGGCATTTCGGTAAGATGGGGTTCTTGTACGTGCGAAGGAGTTTCGTACACACGGGCGCTTCTTTTTTCACCTGTACCCTAACTCAGAAAACCTGCCGTTATAGGCTGGAATCCAACTCCTGACCTCGTGCTTCACGGCGCAAAAACTTAGCCACTGAGCCACCACGAGGTGTAGGAAGGAAGTAAAAATAGAGGCAAGGCTGAGACGTAAATCGATATGACTAACCGAAGAATGTTGAAAGGTCCGCAAGGGCGAGGTATAAGGAAGAAAGAATATGCCCGAAAATGATTTAAAGAAAAAAGCTTATATAAGCTAAATAAAATAACGCAAGGGCATGGTACAACGATGGTTCCCGTTCACAGAAAATTCGGTCAGCACTTGTCATCAGTGCATCCAGTTTTTGGACAAGAATTTTTGCGGTAATTTTGTGACTACTTTAAGACCGTATTTTTTATACGTAGTGAAATATTTGGTCAAGTAAACATCGAGAAATGAAAGCAAATGCTTATTTTGCATTCATCCCCCTCCCACCTACCAAAGTGTAAACATTTCGCATACAAGACCTTAGTAATTACCTCGCGCGGCGCCCTGCACACAAGGCGAAGTAATGAATCCACAAACATTACACACAATTATGTCCAATATGTTTTGTTGAAAAATGAAATATATGTTCCCAAATTTCCCACAGTTGGGGCAAAAATGCAAGGCTGATGAAAACACGCAGAGATGCGAATTCGTGAGGCTATAAGCTATGCTCTTTCGGCTTCACATGAATATGCACATGAAGGTTTGCGTGATACTGGGACCATTTTCAATTATTGAACACAGAACTGGCGTCTCTGCAGGTAAAGGGATGTTCTTGTTCGCCTTCTCATCTTGCATAACGTGTATTGTTAGGCTATAGACTGTTGTCTTTCTGATAACCGCGATTGCGATATTTGTTGCCTCGAATAGGAAACATTCAAGGAATAATGATCATTGACAAAACAGAATGCGCCAGGCATGCGGCTAGTACTGCATAACAAATCTCACCTGAACTAGTTGCTGCAACCGGTCTGATTGTATTGGCTTCCAACACTTGAACTCTATAGTGCTGTTTTGAGCATGATTGTGTTTCGTAAAGTATTTCACATTCTATGCATTTTCTTCCACGTCAAAAGAACATACGACGCATTACCTGCAGACCCCGTAACGCTTCACACAAAACTTTTCGTGAACTTATCGGAAACGTTGGCGTAGGCGCCTGAAGTTCTGAGTACAGCTAAAGTTTTCTACGAACAGTCGTCCTGAACTGCATTGCAGGAGCGAATGAATGCTTGGGGGTTTGGGGGAGGATTAAAGGGCTGCTATTCAAACAACCAGACACGTAATATAAATTGTATTCACAAACACCACTTTGCTCTGTCTTTTGCAAGACGGTGTAAATATTCGATTAAACTGCGTTCGACTAAACAACTTCGATGAAACGGATTCCGGTAGGACAATTTTCGCTAAAACGGCTTTCGATAAAATGGCTTCTACGAAACAGCGTCCAATGAACCGGCATCCGATTAAGTGTCCTGAAGAACACCTCAAGGCGCTCTCGTTGCCATCCTGAAAAGTGACGGCTAAGGCCAAGTTACCTAGAAGATCTGCTAAGGCGGCCGTCTCGTCTAAGAAAATACACCGCGCACTGCTTTGCTGTAACACGTTTGGGCACGTAAGAGGTGCAAAATATAGTCTCGTCGCATCACATGCGTTGCAGGAAGCACTGCAAGCCATTTCGTTGAGGTAGGAATAGAATTAGGTAAAGGCTACTCCTAGTCATGAGCGATTGAGTAAGGTTTCCTCAAACAAGTATGACCACGAGGAAGCAAATGCAGCAGTTAGGGGTCCGATAAAATGAGGCGGAAGTGTGAAAAGTTCTACACAGTAGACTATTTGTTCCCACGATATGGGCAGATCGAGCAGTTTGATCCGCACAGTTGTTACCGATGGTGCCACAATGGTTGAGGTGCAAATGAAACACCACATTGCGACAACAAATAATTCACTAATGTAAAAGCTTCCTGACCTTCACCCCGAATGTTCATAAACATCACGTGGCCCGGGTGGAGTGAAGGCACTGTGGAGCAGCCTTAGAAATACAAAATGCCGCCAATTTGTGAAGTAAATCGCGGTTTTGTTAGTGAATCGTGTCACGGAGAGCTTCGAGCTGAGAAGTCGATGTGGAGATGTACGGAACTCTGAAGTGAACGTCCCATTTTGCCCTAACATTGATTACTACAAAATAAGTAAAAGTAGAGGATGTAACCGACCCTTCGGGGCAATCTAGAACACTTGGGTGTTGCAACAGGCATTAGATTTTAAATGATGACATCTGCGAAGGCAAAAAAAAACATTGCGAAAGATTTCTACCACTAAAAGAAAACACTCCGGGGAGCAATAAATGAAGTACAACACTGAAGGCAGCTGTGCAAAATTACGGAGGGTCAAAATGCCTATAATGAACCCCGGTGTGTCGAAATTCACATAGGTATTAAGGATGATATCGAGAAACAGAAATACCGAAAACTGTCAAAACATGGCGCTGTAATTTAAGAATAATACAAAAGGACCGCGTATGACAATAAATTTGTCTTGCGGAAAGTAGGCATCAAGGTTGGAACACTGCAGCGGCTCAAACGAGCCGGTTGATGCACTGAAAACTCCTTACGTGGACACGTCATACTACTCAAAAACGTAACGGCGTCACATCGCTACTACCACACTAAAGAGTATCGCTACAAAGCCAGGGTTCAACTCCAAGTGGAGACAGCTATTTTTATGCCGAAGGCCAAACAAAAAAACTCTCTTGTGTTAAGATTTCAGAGCATGTTGGAGGTCCCTAACGATGCTAAATTAGTCTAAAGCCAGTGACCATCAACATATAAGGCTTCGGTGCGTAAATGCTATTTTGATTTGAACGAATTGTTGTTAGACATGATTTGTATTGCAGTAGGGATGCCAGTGAGCCGTGCTTGGTTTGCCGACGCTGTCCTAATGACATCTTATTCCATAGGCCTCGAATGATATTTTACTGTAACTTTGTGAACAAACTTGGTGGTTCATACGCACCTAGTGCAGGCACCAGATAGGCGATGGTATTTGATACAGTTGATGGGCAAAGCTCTTGTTGTCCTAAATTCACAAATGTCTTCAAGGACACCAGTGAATTGGAGCCCTCCGCGCATATAACGTCGTGAACGTCCCGAACCTGTCAGGAAGAAACAATACACCGCCAACAGAATTGAGATGTAAAAGTGTGACAGCAGCAGAACAAGGCAACTATACAAAATTAAAGCCGTTCCACTCAATGTGAAAGCTGTCGGAAGTGCAGAGCACTGATTCGCCATAATGGGCTGTAGCGCCGCTATCCGCTCACTGCTACCACCCAATGCCATTCAAATTTCCCGCCTCGCAGCGCTCGCGCGCCTCCTGCCTGAAACCGTCACTGAAACTGCGCCAGCAGGAGTTCTGTTCTTTTAAAGACGATAGCCTTTCTTGGGCAACTTAAACCCAGAAATTTTGGTGTGTCTGTATGTCTGTATGTCTGTCTGTCTGTCTGTGACTCGATTCAGCCACCCGGCCAAAGTAAAACAATGCCTGCGCAAGAGTCTTATATAGTCACAGCTAAATGTGCCCGTCTAAGTCCGCTGTAATGTTCATACTTGTCAGTATTGTTGAAGAACAACAAGACATTACGCATATATAATACAACAAATTAATACAGAAGTGATATTTGCAGCGTTCCTTTATAAAAAATCGTACATGTTTGATTTTGGCGAGATTAAATACTTCATGAACTGAAGAAAAAAAAATATCACTCCGCCGTCGCCTGCTGTCGCCCGCGCCATATATCTTCTGGCGGCATTTGAAGAAATGCCGCCAGAGATACGAAAGGTTCCACTAGATAGGTTCCACGTTCTGCTTAGAACGCACGTGGACTAGGGAAACGCGGTTCTATAAACGTTGAAGTAGGGCGCCTCGATTCACACGCGTCTTCGCCGTACGGCAGCGTTGGCATCGAGACACCCGGTTTGGAGCAGTGGAACGCGGGAAATTTAAAATGATTTAAGCAAACCTTTGGCGTCTTTACCTTGGGAGGAGCGCGACGCAATAGGAACAACATGAGAGGTGAACAAGAAAGCGAAGGGAGGCAATTACTTGGCAAAAGTCGATAAAGACTATCGTCTTTTAACGACATTTGCAACGAAAGGAGCAAATACGCGGCCAATTTTTTGTGCTTGCTTTTCCTCCCGCACGTGCAGACGTAGCACTGACACTTTTTTTCGCTTATTATCGTAAAAACCAGCCAAACGAGAGTTCCTAACAAAATGAACGCGGCCGCTCGCGGTTAATTACGTATATTTCGCCTTAAATTTGCCTACAGTTTTCTTTGCGCTAAAAAACGGGAAGATGTATGACAAGCGCCAGCGGTTCACAAGTTTCGAACGCTTATGACTATATAAACCGCTTAGCTTTCGCAGCTTCTGGTTTACGCCGCGACGACTGCGGCTACGACGGAACGCCGGCTCTGCTTGTGTCTAGCGAGCGAGCTACGATGACAAGGCGCGGCCCTAAAGTGCTCTGCCTTACAAGAAAGGGTAAATTAAGTATAGAGCGTAATGAGGTATGCCTAGCGTTAGAACACTATAGACGTTACAGTTCAGTGAGTGTCCTAGATTGTACAGTGTTTTGTGCTACAGTCTTTTGTGCTACAGTTTCTAGGAAGCACATGAGCGCTTTTGTCGTGTTGTGCGTAGAAGACGAAGGTCAGTGGCCCAGGATTTTCTCCCCAGAGAACGACCGCCTTAGGTCCAGCTTCCGTATATAGTTGAGGAGACGTGCCTTTCGGCAGAAAAACGTGGGCACGAGCATGGAACTTTCTGTATGGTCTCCGGGGTATCCCAGTATTCACAAGCCTTACTGGCTGCCATTCCGATCAAATAGCAGTGAGCACTTCTGAATGCGATTTCCAGCGAGAGACGACAAAAAACGGTTGCATCAAACCCTGGAAGGCCTAATAGAAGAGGACGCTGAATATGGTGGTCAAGGTCATTAATATGTGCGCTCGTGAATTCTTCGTAGTCCATTTGGATATAGCTGAAACAGACGATTGGGCGAGTTGGTACGTTATGTCTAGTCACAGCGCAAACAACACGACACAAGAAGGGCAGCAATCCCCTTCCTGGCGCAGCAACCCCCGCCCTCTTAAGATCGCAAAGGCATGCCACGTTGGTTGTCTCGCAGCTATAGGCTCGTCGCTTTTCATATGCTCTTGCGTAATTTTGAATTGAACGTCCGATTAACGTACTGTAATTCTTGCTCCCAACTGAGATTAATTAGTTTCACGCGTAATGAAACACGAAGTTATTGCCAAGTGGTATTCACACCCTTCCATGTAATCACGTGATCAAGTGACAAAAGCGATGTCAGAGAAAGTGACACTAGTGCACTGACTCAAAAAAAAAAATCGACACACGGGTCTTCCAACACATGTAATGCACTTCAAATACTGATTTAGAATGGCAGACCCTTGTATGCAGCATGCAAATGTAAATTGTGCTGGTGTACATTACGCAGCATGCAAATGTAAATCTATGAGTATGTACTCAGTCCACTTACTGTTTCGCCGTGTGCTTCGATCCACTGCCGGAAGGGGTAGTCGACGCAGTCACAAATGAAAGGGTTGCCGGACATCCACATAGATGTCAGGTTGCGCACTAACACCAGGGCGTGTGGAAACCTCTCTAGCCTGTTGTTTCTAAGATCGAGGGACTGCACTGCCTCCGGAATCGAACTCTCGTTAAGGGTGGACAAGAGGTTGTCCTTGAGCGAGAGTACTGTGAGATGAGGCGCGCCATTGGCGATGCCATCGTCCAGCTGTAGCAGCCCGTTGCCGGTGAGGTCCAAGCGAGTGGTGCCTTTCGGGAAGACCTGAGGAGCGCGGTTGAGTGCTGCCGAGGAACAGTTGACGCTGATGGCACGTTCGTCAAAAGGAGTCTTCGTGGCACGTGCACTCGCAGCCTGGCTCGCAGTCGCTTTCCCACCGGACCAAGTCGATCGCGGTCAAGTCGTGCAGCCTTTTTCCTCGCAGCCAAGGAGGACCCTCGCACGTCGGGGAATTGTTTATTTGCCCTTCTCCGTGCGGCCGGATAAGCCAAGCCAGTCTACAGTCGCACATTAGAGGGTTCTCTAGAAGGGTGGGTCGACGGGGAAGGTAACACAACGAGAAGTATTAAAGGCAATTGTCTTTCATGGGCTACTTAAACAGGAAATTAATATTTGTCTGTCGGTCTCTCTTTTCACCCACCCGGCCACAAAATGATCGAAGGAACGCTCGAACACAAATAATATATCGGCAATACTGTTGTTCCAAAGTACTATACTGCTGCCACGGCTCTTGAATGTCTATATTATTCAGCACAAGCAAACCCCTGTCACACTAGAGGCAAATTAAGTACAGAAACGAAAATAACAACGCTCGTTTAGTGAGGCAGACACGTTGTACAGCTTTTAAAGACGATAGTCTTTCTTGGGCTACTTAAACCCAGAAATTTTGGTCTGTCTGTATGTCTGTCTGTCTGTCTTTCCGTCTGTCTGTCTGTGACTCGATTCAGCCACCCGGCCAAAGCAAAACAACACGCCTGCGCAATAGTCTTATATAGTCACAGCTTAATCTACCCGTCTATGTCCGGTGTAATGTTCATACCTGTCAACATTGTTGAAGAAGAACAAGACATTACGCAAATATGAGACAACAAATCAATACAGAAGTGATATTTGCAGTGTTCCTTTATAAAAAAATCAAACATGCTTGACTTTTCGGAAATTAAATACTTCATCAACTGCAGAAAAAGAATTCACTCCGCCGTCGCCTGCTGTCGCCCAGTAGCTTCTGGCGCCATTTTAGGAAATCAACCGACAACAGTTACGCAAGGTTCCACTAGATAGGTTCCACGTTCTGCTTGCAACGCACGTGGAGTAGGGAAACGCGGTTCTATTCGCCGCGAGCTCGACATGTAGGTGGCGACAGCGTCGCGCTGCTAGTGTGGATGCTCCGCTGAGCGGCCCGTAAGAATGCACACTGTGGGCGCGCTTCGTGCCTTTTTCTCGCCGTATGTGCGCACGACAGGTGCAAACAAGAGTGGTATGCTGTAGTTCGGTTACTCAACGTTCAATGTATAGCATGGAAGCGGCAGTCAGTTTTCATTATTACGCCAAAAAACGCGACGACTCATCGGGAATCTCAGAATGGCCGTAATTGTGACAATGAACTTGTACGCTGTGGCTCGTAGCAAGCTCGATCTTTCCAGACTATGGCTTTGAGCCTTCAATAAAAGCATAAATAGAAACAAATCAGGAAGCCTCGATCTCTGCAATTCAGTTTCCAACGGCAATCTCAATCGCTTTCACTGGTAGCATGACGCATTCTTGCATTTGTGGGATGCTCTGAAATGGTAACACTACTTAACTGCCCCGGAATTCATTCTAAGAGCTTACGATATTTTTTGTGTGTTCAAAAGGCAACATAAAATTACTGAATTTTGATCAGCGCAGAGATATAAATGTAACCGCTCTAACGGGTATTTTAAATGAAATTTTAGCGACTCTGAAGGAAGGTTTTATGAATAACGGTGTCGGATCACTTATTTACGGCTTTCGTCACAAGTGAACTTGCGAATTGAATTGTCAACGCACGCAGTACAATCAACATCTCATGTTTAGCTAGGTTTTCGCAAAGTGACAAGCAGGCTTACAGTGTGCAAACCAAGCTTCTGGGACCTCACAGTGAGCACACATTTTCTGTGACGGCTGCTCTGTTGACGATTTGCGTTCCTTTTAAAATCTAACAGGTGCCTGCAACAGCGAGATGTGTTTGCATTCTTGCGTATAAGGTCGCTTACGAACCCTAAAGACGAATGAAGTTGCGCTGTTGCAGATGTAGTAAAACATTTCCTTTTTATTTCTTGTTTCAAATCAGCGTAACGGGTTCCCGGTAACTACTTTGTTTTGTAAACTTAATATCGCCTTTGTCTTGGCATTTAATTCTTGAGGATTGGTTAAAAAATGAAATTCTGCGATTTCATTTTTTTTTCGGGAAGGGGGAGGGGGGGGGGGGGGTCCTGCCAACGTTGCACGAGAAGCGAGAAGAGAATAACGCGCGCGAAAAGCCAAACTATGGTTATCAGTATTATTTACAATCGAAACTACACTAGGCGTCGTGTTCTGTAGCGGTGAAAAAGCAGTACACGTATTTTCCAAAATGATTAACCCCCCTTTGGTCCGAGAATGTCCAGGAATTGTGGGACGCCTTTTTCAAAATTGTATTGAAAGCAAGCATTGCGGGAAGAAATTAAAAAAAAAAAAAAAAACCAGCGAGTCATGGCACACACCCCACACACATGTGGGCAACAACGTGCATTATATATTACGCGTTTCCTCTTTCTTTAAACTTAGGTCCACCTTAAGAGGTTAAGACGTGACCAAATTAGGCATTTGGTTATGCTGAGTGAGACACGTTTCTGGAAAAGGTGATTCATGTCGGATTTGAAAATTATATATATGAAAATGACACACAAAATGCCACATGACTGACGCAAACTCACAACTGCTTAATTTTACCGAAACATTCCCCCTAAATACTATTGGGCATCCATAGAAACGTATTTTAAATAATACGTAAAATTAGCAACTCGATACAGTTGAATAAATGTTTATTCCTCCTCCTGAGTATAACCAACGACTGTCCAAAAATGGTATTTATTTTAGAAAAGGTACGGGAAGGACACGATCCCACAGACGCTATCGGGTGTAAAATACGTGTCCGGTAATGTATGGGCGTTAGCGCACGGGTCGTGTGCAGTGTAAACGTTTTTGTTTGTTTCTTCTTTCTGTAAGGACACAGCGCAATTTTACAAGGGTGTGGAATTTGCACGCGTATGCACAGGTCTTGTCACTTCTTACCCGTTTCGCGTACTAAACTTTTATCCTTTAAATAATCGCCACGCCAGCTTCAAAAAGCACCCTTCGACGTTCCCGAAACGGCAGACGACTGCACTCAACAATACGAAAAGTGCAATGTGTGGAAGCAATGTTTATAACACGTTTCACACTCAAGCGGTGACCACAGCGAATATGTTTCGTGGAATTACACCAGCGCATTAACCCGCAACGGCCGCTGATTATTACTATGTCATTGCTTACTGCCAAACGAGCACACATATTGGTTGTTTTGTCGTGTGTAGCACGCGTCTTGCGCCGCACGCAACGTGAAAAAGCAGACGACGCGAGAGCGCCATCCACACTAGGTGCGGTTCGTCCCGCCGCCGCCAGGGGCCGACTGTGTTCGCGCTCGGGGCGAATAAACGTTTAAGTAGGGCGCCTCGATTAACGCGCGTCTTCGCCGTACGGCAGCGTTCGCATCGAGACACCCGGTTTGGTGCAGTGGAACGCGGGAAATTTAAAATGATTTAAGCAAACCTTTAGCGTCTTTACCTTGGGAGGAGCGCGACGCAGGAGGAACAACATGAGAGGTGAGCGGCAAAGCGAAGGGAGTCATTTACTTCGCAAAAGCCGATAAAGACTATCGTCTTTTGACGGCATTTGCAACGAAACGAGCAGATACGCGGCCAGTTTTTTTATCACATAAAAACGTATCCATAAGAGAGAAAAAAATTGGGCCCATCTCCCCACGAGGGGGGACTCGAGTAAATGCGTCGCGTAGGGGGTGGGTGTATTGCGTTAACGTTAGTGTTTGGGGGGTGGTGGTGGGGTGGTAGTGAATGTGTTAACTATTATTGCTTATTACTATTAATTATTATTGCGTTAACGTTTAGTGTTTGGGGAGTTGGTGGTAGTGAATGCGTTGTATCAGCAGCTTCTTCACGTAGTTTGAATGAGTCAAGGATATAAGGCGCGTTCGTAGCCTTTGATTCTGTGTCGGTTTTGTGGCGCAGTGGGTAGAGCACCATGTACCTCGCGTTCCGCCCACAGGGTCGTGGGATCGAAACCAGGCGCCGATAACTATTATTTTTTTTATAGTGTAGGGGGAGGGGTGCGGACGGACAACAACGCTGCACCTGTTGTTGAGAGCGAGGAGGGTACGGGGGAGAGACGCGCACCTGCGCCTCGCCGCGACGCGCATGCGCAGTGAGCGTGTGGACGCCGCCGCCGACGGTCGAGGGACATCGTGCGACTAAGAAACGCTCCGCGTTTAAAAAATTCGCCCATCTTCGCAATTGAGATGCGAACACTGAGGCAACAGCGGAGCTGCTAGTCTTCACTAGCTTTAACTTGGCTTTGGTCTGCCCATCTTATCGGTAGATCGGACACTGAATTCCGCCAAGCGCAGGCCGTCTATCTTTGAATAGAACACTTGCATGTCAGAGCTTACGTCATCACTGGGCGCAGCCAATCCCCGACGAGCGCGTCCCCTCACGAACATCTGTGCCGCCCACGCTACGAACCCAAAGGAAATGCTGAGCGCCCCGAATGCGATGATAGCGCAATCGAATAGGCGCCGGTTTCATAACGCGAGAGGCTCGAGTTCGTCATTTTTTTTTAATATTTCTCTTGTTTTCTTTTCTTTTTTATCCTTTTTCTTTTCTAGTTTTTCCTCTTTAAAATACCAGTCTCACCCTTCTGTACGCGCGTCCTTACTGATTAAGCTGCCCAATGCTTCACCTGATTTTGTTGCGTCCCCACTTCAAGGATCACGTATGAATATCAGTTGTCTTTTGCGTGATGTTGGTATTGCATACCGGTTCTTGACTGCTCGTTTTTCTCTTGTTTTTTTGTTTTCAGTTACCTCCAAGAAATCGTCCAGAGATTTAACTGAATCCTATTTTACCGAGCCTTTGTATAGGACTCGATTTCGTACTGGCCTAGGTCAGGATGTTTTGCAAGTCGTAAAAAAATGCCAGCACCAGGAGAGGTAAAGACTTTCTTGTACAAGCAGCTCACAGAAATTCTACAGGTTAAAACGGGGATGCGAAACAAATATATTTATCTGCCATGGGGTGCCGATAGCTCTTCTGCAAAAAACTAGAAAGTGTAGAACACGTTTGCCTGGATCGTTGGGATGCCATGTTTTTCGGGGACGTCCTCCAACGAACTCTTAAAAATACCATCCACCCGCCCATGCCGCGAGTGTCACCGACGCCAACGGTGCAGAACTGACGGCCGCTACAGTTCCTACGACATCCATCGAGGAAGCAGAACTTGCCGTCGTTCTAGCCGCCAGCACTGGTAGCGACTATAGCTCACTATAATGACAGACTCACAAGGCCCCTGCCGCAACTTCCTGCTAGGTCGCATAACACCCGCGGCCTTAAAAATTCTGCGAAGTGTGCGCCAGCTCCCGGAAATGCACATCATCTGGACCCCCGGACACGAGTCCTTCGAGGGAAATGCGGCGGCACACGCCGCTGCCGGCATTCATACCCACCGGGCCGTTTCTCAAGAAGGCGAAGTCACGCAGCCCCTTCGCTCTCCCAAGCCCGCTACTCTTAATTCATACGCGGACATCCTCGCCCATCTCCGCCACGAACGACGACGCTTCCCGCCACCACATCCCCATTTATCCAGAGCAGAGTCGACTGCCTTTCGCCGACTTCCGACAAACTCCTGTCCGCACCCCACAATCCTCCATGCCATGTACCCCACCCTCTACTACGCTACGTGTAATTTCTGTCCCCAACCCGGTAACCCGTACCACATGGTATGGGAGTGTCAGAAAACCCAATCCCTTGCCCCAAATCCTCACCCAACGTACGAGCAGCGGGCAGGCCAGCCGGCCAGCTCCGACCTCTCAGTCCAGCGCGGACCAGGGCTTCCCGGACTAGGGGAGGCCCCCCACCTGGCGGGCGCCCAACCATCAGCACCTGAAGCTCGTCTAAATAAAGTTTGTTCACTCACTCACTCCCTCTCACATCCCACGCTATTCGGCACCTATCTATCGGGCCTGAAACTATACCGTGTGATTCCTAACAGCCGCATGACTGTTAGGAATGCGGATGTACATGCGCGTTCAGTGTGCTCTTATTTCGTGGAGAATGTAAAACACGCGAAGTGTTCATTACGCAAGGTTTCGATGGTGAGTTGGGGTGAGAAATGCATGAACTTTTGCGGACAAGTGCAAAGTGCACAAGTAACTGCCAGTTGAAAGTATGGCAGTGGTGTTTGAGACAATCAAACACCGTGGTTGATCCCCCCCCCCCCCTTTCAATGTGAGCGAGTGTTCTGCGTTGGGCAACAAAGAAAAGCAAGCCAAGGACCCGTGTTCGATCCGTACATGGGAAGCGTTGTTTTTTTTTTTTTTTTTCTGGAGTCGCGCACTCCCCACACCTGCTTGTTGGCTCCCTGCCTCCTCGTCACTTTCCCACGCACTTCTTAGCCTACCATTTTCCTTTTCAACAGCTTGCCACGCCGAGTTTTAAGCGACGTCAGGAACGGATGGAACTCCTTAGCGAGTTCGGCTCAGACGAAAATTCAACTGCCCCAAAGCCATCTCAGCATTTATCCAGCGACGAAAGAAGCTTTAATTGCAGAGAAAGTACCAATTGAAAAACGCATTTCGTTCCTCGCGCCATTTCCTTACGTTTCGCGTGACGTAAACGGTTGCCGAAAGCGAGTGAGACAGCGCCGAGGTCTAGCAGGAAAATTAAGACCTAACGAGGGAACCATCGCGGCCACAGGAGCCTCTGGTCGCGCACTCGACGCATATGACAAAACAACTTGCTCGCCTACAATTCCGCTACCTGCAACTCTCTGTGCGTCAGTCTTGGTGCCTTAAGGGACGTGAGATGGTGGTTAAACGGTTAAACAATGTGAATTTGCCGCGTGACCTTTTACTTCACACAAAACGTCTAGCGGACAGCGTAACCGCAGCGAGAACGACGACAGGGGCGCTCCTTTGATATGCATTCTCGTTAAGGATTGTCGGGTTTTAGGCCCTTCGATGCACTCGGCTTAATAACGTGGCGCCATCTGTTAGTTTAACTTGTAGCAGCGTGCGACGCTAAATTTTTCCGTCGCAATAGAGCATGGAGGCAATAGAGTAACGCTTATTGCGCCATCTGTTTAATGTTTAGCCAAGCGAGTTGCCCATTTAGCCCATCCGGCAGAAGTGTGCCTGGAGTTTTTACAAGCTCCCAAATCACAACCAACGTCTTGGCGGTCAGTATGAAATGACACACGTGCATAACATGACACAAATGTCATTTTACCGAAGTACCCACCGCAGTGAAAGCATAGCAGCGCACAACGCCATGAATCAAAAGTCTCGGTTTGACGCACCCATCCTATTCAACTTCAAGACAATTAAGAAATGGTTTCGACCAAACACATCGTCAAGGCATGCGCTTTGAGGCCGACGCGCGAAATCAACAGGCGATAGATTGGTTCCTGTTCGTCATAAGGGTAGCACTCACTTCTTGCGATTTGCCGGGACGAACAAGTCACTTCACTCCGAAGCAAGCCGAGATGGTTTTTTAAAAAAATCGCGCGCACTCTGCAGAGCCGGTGCGATCATAGGTTCGATCCATAGAGTTTCATACTACAAACTAAAGGGGACACTGGCGCTGCAATCATTCAACCACCATGGAGCTGATTGTGTGATGTCATGGAGGAAAGAAAAGGTTCTTTCCTCCATGTGTGACGTAGACTCGTGATTTTCGAACTTGGCTTAATTCGAAACTTGGCGGTTGTTATGTGCACTTGGCTTCGGATTTTTCCGCGCCATCAGTTTCGGTTTCGGCGTCGAAAGCGTCGAGAGCTCGTTCTGGGGCAGAATTGCTGTTAGCAGCCGAGTCCAGTGGCTGCAATTATCAAACACTGCTCGGCTGGAATGAAGTGGATGCAGAAAGCAGTAGCATCACCGTGTAGACACTACAATAGAACTAGTCATGTTCTACGGCATTCCTGAAAACGGACGTGAACTCGAGATTCCGCACAAGGTAGACGGTACGAGCACCCTGTTTCATCCTATAGACCCGTTCATTACGACGCTTGTGAGAACAACACGAACGTGGGAGCGGCTAATCCAAATAAAAAACCGTTACCAGCAGTAAGTATATCTGTGCAGAAGTCTAATTTTTCTTCACGTAACAATATCGCTGGAGCTTTCTCAAGCGGCTGGGTCACCAAGTTTATCGTGGTCAGCACTAACCACGGTAGAAAGCGGCGAAAGTAGCGAGGGTAAGTCGCATGCACAAAAAGATTCCGCCAATGCAACCTTCATCTGTTAGGCTGCCGTTTTCCGCCGGTAATAGGCTGTCAGTAATTACTGGCGTGAACAAGCCGCACGCACAATCTCTGTCACCATGCAAATTTGTGGAATGCAGTACAGCCGCCCTGCTTCAGCTGCACGCCATCGCCAACTCGCACACAAAAAAATCAAATGCTTCGCCGCCTAATCGGCCTAATCGTGGGCTCCGCTAAGCTCAGCCGTGTATACACTTTACAAATATCTTCCCGGCAGATAGCACAAGAATTCTCAACCGCAATATGAAATAAACAGGAAGTACAATGTGTTAACACGATTAATAATTTATAGCCTAACCAACATTAGTTAAGGTTCTTGTATTTCAAAAAAAGTACTTTGAGTCTAGTCAAGATAACGGCTGGGTCTAGACAAGTTTGAAAAGCATGCATACTCCTGGCATAGCCACCTCCTGGGATTTGAAGCCTCCATTCGGCGGCTCGAATAGACACTATAGCGCCAGTGTTCCATCTAGCGTGTATTAGTATGCGACTCTTTGGTTAAATCGTGACTATTGATAACTCCAACATAGTAAGGACAGTCCTCCAGCAAGACCCCGCCGTCGAATTTCATCGTGAAGGGAACTCGCGCACAACACACACACAGCTTCGTCCGCCGGCCTTGGTGCAAAACTCCGTTGAGGAAGACAGCGCAACGTGAGGGAGCAAAAAAAAAATTGCTGTGCTTTAGCTTTGGTTAAACCTCGTTAACAGCGAAAGCTTCACTGCCCAGGCTAGGCCCATTTTGGAGGTGTGGTCGAGGTGCGGTTCCGCAATGATATACAGACATGTTTGCAATGGATACACTACCTATTCATCATCTTTTTTCGCCTCACGGCGTTTTTTAAGTTTCGCCGCTGTAGGAGGGACCACAGCTGGATGTTGGTCTTCCTCCATCGCACACGGCTCTTGCCGACGTGGGCTCCTGGCCTTCCTTTGTGGCGCGCGCTTATCGCGGCGGCGGCGGCCTCCTCGCCTTCCTCCGCCAGGTGGCTACACTGATTTCGCGCACGTCTGCGTTCCTTCCTCGCCTATCTCTCCCCGGTCGCCTATCTCTCCCCGCCATCGGGGCGCTGCTCCATGCCGGGTGCTCCGCCAGGTGCCTACACGGGTCCCCCGCACGCCTCCGTTCCCCCTGCGCCTACCTCTCGGCGGAAGATTGTAAGCTAAGCTAGTTGGAAGAACATTGTCTTGGATGAAACCAGTGCGAACTTAAACGAAAATAAAGGAAGTGAAAAACAATTTGTATCAACGTGCGTTTGAGAGAGCATGAATTGTCATTAAAGGGCCCCCCCCTCATCCCACCGTTCTTCACATTGTGCTAAGTGCCGCAGATGTAAACCTACTTTTTCTGCTACTGACACTTTATTTAGGTACCGTGAATAAACACCATGAGAAATTATGAAAGCGTTTCATAGCACAGAAAGAGAAGAAAAGTGTGTCAGTCAAGCACGCTTCTGTCTTCATCCAAAAGAGGTTGCATATGTGCGTGGGCCTTGATTGTAGCCGGTTTCTAGCTAGTTGCCTTATATCAGTGGCTTTTTAAAACTTGTTTTGCTCATGGGCAGTGTTTTTTTATAGTTTTGTGTTAAGTGTTTGTATTCACCCTTCTTGATATTAAACTTCAGTTTTTACACCAGCCCTGTCCTTGCGTTCTACTATCTTTGTCCTTGTTCAGGTTCGCTCTGGTTTCATCCAAGAATAAGCCTATCTCTCCCCTGCCGCCTATCTTTGGAGCCTATTTTTGAGCTTTTGACATTCAGTTCAGCCGATTTTGAAGTCTGCTCAAGTGGTCTCCAGCCAGTTTCATGGTGCGCAACACAAGAACGGAGCCTATAGGGGGCAGGGGAACAAGTGGTGCAACCGACTAGGGTTTTCTTCAGCTAATTTGCGAGAGTCGTGTGTCCGCACTTTCTGGCATGCATTTAGACAACTGGCAGTCGCTTTCGGCTCGTCTCTTTAATAAGTTACCGTGCATTGTGAAGAAAGGACAATTTTGAATCAACCCATTTCATAGCCAATAATCTAAAATTTTTCAGCGATAGCTACACCCTTAATCCTGGAGCAAAAAACAGCGATGTTCCAAAGGCTCGTTCTTTAGACTGAAGCGAATTCGCATAGGTTTTCACTATCCGTATAGTGCGTGGTAAAGGGTTTCCCTGCAACGCCTACAGTATGTTCATATAATAGCTACACAAAATACCTGTATTCCTCTATGCTTTTACATTCTTCGTAATCTCTTCGAAAGAGTGATTCACCAAAGGCTACGTACTTGTTTACTTTAATGCATTCAGAGGCTTATTTATTTATTTATTTATTTATTTATTTATTTATTTATTTATTTATTTATTTATTTATTTATTTATTTATTTATTTATTTATTTATTTATTTATTTATTTATTTATTTATTTATTTAATATTACTTACACTCCCTTTTTCAGGTCATTGAGTACGGGGGTAATAAAGTATAAAGTAAGGTGTTACAGATTATACCGTATAAATTTGAAGTTACGAAACACAGCAGAACTACTAATTACGACGAAATGTGCAATGCAAGTTTGTCAAAAGACGATAACAACAAAAAATTGGCCGTGTATTTGCTCCTTTCGTTGCAAATGTCGTTAAAAGACGATAGTCTTTATCGACTTTTGCCGAGTAAATGCCTCCCTTCGGCTTTCTTGTTCACCTCTCATGTTGTTCCTATTGCGTCGCGCTCCTCCCAAGGTAAAGACGCCAAAGGTTTGCTTAAATCATTTTAAATTTCCCGCGTTCCACTGCTCCAAACCGGGTGTCTCGATGCCAACGCTGCCGTACGGCGAAGACGCGTGTGAATCGAGGCGCCCTACTTCAACGTTTATAGAACCGCGTTTCCCTAGTCCACGTGCGTTCTAAGCAGAACGTGGAACCTATCTAGTGGAACCTTTCGTAACTCTCGCGGCATTTCTTCAAATGCCGCCAGAAGCTATATGGCGCGGGCGACAGCAGGCGACGGCGGAGTGATATTTATTGTCTTCAGTTCATGAAGTATTTAATATCGCCAAAATAAAACATGTACGATTTTTTATAAAGGAACGCTGCAAATATCATTTCTGTATTAATTTGTTGCATTATATATGCGTAATGTCTTGTTCTTCTTCAACAATACTGACAAGTATGAACATTACACCGGACTTAGACCGGCACATTTAGCTGTGACTATATAAGACTCTTGCGCAGGCATTGTTTTACTTTGGCCGGGTGGCTGAATCGAGTCACACACAGACAGACGGACAGACAGACAGACAGACATACAGACATACAGACAGACCAAAATTTCTGGGTTTAAGTAGCCCAAGAAAGACTATCGTCTTTAAAAAGAAAAGACAAATCTACGCACTAGGGTTACTAAGTGTACCGAATATCATCAGGGTAGTAGATAAAGGAGAAAACAACCAAAGATATCCAAATATGCGGACGTGAGGCGCACGAATCAGTTGCTATAGTTAGCACTACGCACAAGGGAAAAAGCACAAGAAAGAACGCAGAACCTATTCGCGCATGCAAAAAACATTATAAGTATAAAACATTCATATGCTGGTTAGTAAACACGGCTCCCGCACGAACATTGGCTGCACTTTTGGACCTTGTCCAAAAATCCTAAAATGCGTCAGCTGCTGCAGGTAGCCAGACATTCCTCTTATAACGCTAAGAAGCCAGGAAGCGCAAAGCAAGCCAGTAATCGGAAACAGAAGTGAGCAAGCTCTGCGCACAGGCTCTTACCAAAGTGAATTGTCGCAATCGACCGGCGTTGCAGAGAATTTATATTTGTTAAACTTAGCATTTCGCAGCTCAAATCATGTGATGTCATGATTAGGTATTCAGGAGATGTCTGAAATCTTCGTTCATGAGTAATGTCTAAAAGGGAACACCTGGGGTGCATGGCGACCACCTCCTGAACTAAAATATAGTACGCAGTGAAGGCGCACCGGATCGCAATGCGGTTTGGTGAGCCCAGTTTCATGGCCAAGGCGTACAGCCCTCATTAGTGTTAACAGCAACAAAACCCGAGGTGCCGGCAGATGCACCGAGTGGCAGCTTACGAAGTGTTTGGGCTAGTCAGCGATATTGTGCGCATGCGTTGCAGCAGCCTAGAAGGTCAGCCTAGGGAGCGCTGATTATCAGCCGCTGAAGGTGCACCGCGGTCTACCGTAAGCTGCCGCTCTGTGTATATGCTGGCACCCGCTTCTTTGCTGTCGCTAACACTTTTGACGTCTGTACTACCAAGGTGCATTCAAATACGAACAACGAAACGTGTGCGTTTCAGTACTATACTCGGTTACAACTCAAGAACGGCACCACCTCATGTAGTGTATCACTCCGCCAAAGCGCCGGACCCGTGACGTCAGTGCGCGCGCGTTTTGGAAGGGGTTTGCTATGAATGCGTGATATCGTCTGCCTTGTCTCACGTAGTCTGTTTGTCGTCACTGGAGTCGTTTATAAGCATATTAAGTCCAAACAATCACGGGAACGGCTCACGCCATGTTCAAAATATTCCTAGTAACGCCCTACTTGCCCCGCGCGGAGAAACATCCGGCTACGGTGATAAGGCACAGCGGCAACTTCCGGCGCCGTTCTTAAGTTGTCACCGAGTATAGTGCGCATCCTGGCGACGAGCCGCGTATGCCGAGTATAAATAAGATACGGTAGCTCATATCCAACCTTAGAAGCAAATACCCCCGTTTGGCGTGTTATAATTGTGATTGGGCCACCATTCGCTCCTGCTCACGCTACAGTAATCTAACTTCGGCGTCAGGACAAGACAAGCCAGCAGCGTCGCATGTGCAGCGAATCGTGAACGTTCCGGGCGACTTTTTTTGCCAGATCTCGGAAAACAATAAAAAAAACCCGGGAAGCTCACACTCACGCGCAATAACTGAATAGCGGAATTCTTGTGGGTCAGCGTTGCCGGGCAAATATTTAAGTTTCAGTATCATTGTTTATTTGCATATATAGTTGCGGTGCTAGTAATCGTCGTCATATGCATCGAAGAGGTCACCGTCTTCTTCGCGGCGAGTGGCGGATGCAAAGTCATCGTCAGCATTGAGACTTCCATCAGCTCTTCATCATCGGCTCGAGGCAGCGGTGGCGGGCCTACGGCGCGCCTCACCGCCTTTGTAGCGTCGGCACGTTAAACCTCATAATTAATCATTCAAATCATTCCAAAATACAACAGTAACGAAAGGTTCTAACAGATCTCGCGTGAGCAGTGGAACGTGGAATATTGAATTGACTTCAGCATTCCTCCACCGTGTTTATTGTGGGAGGAGTGAGACGGGAGGAGAAGAGCGGGACGTGTTGTCAGGGGAGAGAAGAGATGCATTTACGTGGCAGGAGCGGCAGAAGACGCGTCTTTCGAAGACATTTGCACAAAAGTGAACTGATACGCGGAGTGAGTCGTTCGCTCTGAGGAAGCAGAGTTCGATTCCCCACTCCGGTTGCCGAGTTGAGTTGCCCAGTCTGGTTGCTAAGGTTGCCCTTCGATTGCCCTGTCGAGTCCCGGCACCCGCCATTGTAGCGTTGGCGCACGCTAGCCGCATGCTAAAAGAGAGTCCCGGCACCTGCCGGCGTAGCGCTGGCATACACTAGCAACTATGCAACAGAGGGTTTTAGCATAGCGGCTAGTGTACGCCAACGCTGCGGCGGTGGGTGCCGGGACCCGACTGAGCATGTGCACATTCGTTCCGCTGGTTCGGGCACCCATGCCTCACCGAGCCCGCGCATTCGTTCCGGTGAAGGGCGACCTCTACACCGCCCCCCGCGCGCGTATGCGCAGTCGTGCCCCGGTAACTCAACCCCGTAGCATTAGCGCACGCTAGCCGCTATGCTAGAACTCTCTACACATACGACCACGTCGCCGAGATGCGCAGCATGTACTGAAAACCGCGCGCTTCATTGTTCGTACTTGAATGCATTTTTAGCACTCTTCGGTTTTTCGACCCCACAGTCTGTGTAAGATAAGCGCGCTTGCTACTCGCTTAATTTTACCTTGGGAGTAAAGCTTTCGCGACCACTTTTCACGTAGAAAAAGGCGTGCATATCAGCATAAATAAATCCAAATATGGCCTTGAATTCATTCACTTTAAGCTGACGAAGTAATTAGACGATCTTCATAGAAAAAAAATAGTTCCTTTTTAAGAGGGGCGAACTGATTTCTGAGGCTCTGGCCTTTGCAGGCCGTCGAAAGGTGTACGTTATGGATAGATAGCCACGTATTTGTGCAATAAAGGTTTACAGCTACGAAACCCCATTGAAAGCACATGCGGGGCAGCGGCATGCAGTGCGTACCGTCAAGGATGAGCGTCGGCTTGCCGGACATTCTCTGAGGGAAATCACTTCGGCGCACCACTTGCACCTGGTTTTTTCTGAGGATGAGCGACTTCACTGCGCCGGCTCCAATGAACGCTCCTCGAATGTTGCTGATGTTGTTTCCTACTAGCCTGATAGATGCCAGCCGGCCGTTGTTTGTAAACTCGGCCCTTTCCAATGACTGGATCGAATTAAAAGAGGCGTCCAGGAATCGCATCGTGCGAAGATGTCTCAGAGAGCCGTTAAGAGAGAGGAACTCGTTGTTTCCCAGGAGCAGCCTGTCCAGCGTCACGAGGCCTTTGAACGCGTTCCTCCCCACCCACCGGATCTTGTTTTCACTCAAGTTGATCTCGACGAGCTCACTGTTGTCGTTGAAAGCGTCGTCCGGGATGTGAGTGACGAGGTTGCTTCTCATCGACATCTTTTTCAGGAGCGTGAGACCCTTGAAGGCGTCGGTGATATCGTGAATCTGGTTGGACGATAATTTCAATTCCTTCATCCGACGCGTTCGGTTGAACGTTCCGGTAACGCTAGTCAAACTGTTGTCCGACAACGCAAGGAATTCTAGTTTTGAGTCCTTGCTGAATACCGATTCGTCTAAACGTGATATGCTGTTGCTGCTAAGATTCAGGCGAGTCATATTTACCAGCGAGTTAAAGGCTCCGGGCTGCACTTCGGTTATTCCACAGTCGCGAAGAAGGAGCACTTTTATTCCTTTATACGACGGGTCGAACTCCGTAATCACACCCAGGCGATTGCCTTCAAGTTTGACGGTGTTCAAGTCAGGGATTTTAGATTTCAGAAACATTTTGACGTCTGTTATTATGTTGTTTCCCAGGTCGAGAGCCTGAAAGAAAAAAAAAGTAAGACAACAAACACTAGTAACAAAAGTTGCTGCGCGTATGGAAACAACACATTCTCTATAATATTCGTTGTTCCGCTAGCCAGACGCATTTTGCCAGTAACACATTATTATTCGGTGGAATTTATTTAAAAATGCTTTATTATTATTCATATGCTTACACAGCATTGAAAAAAATCATGTTTTTGTTCGCTTGATCCACATGTCAAAAGAGGCCAAAATTTTCGTACCCATTCAATTCTCTCTTGCGTTAGACGAAAAACTCTGAAAGCTTAAACATAGACATCTCCACTAAGAAACTGTGGAACACATTTCGATAGCTCAACGGCAAGAAAAACACCGCTTACTGCATTGCCAAAATTTCTGTAATCAGTGGGTGTTCTAGGAGTACAATTGAACAAGATCGACGCGGCTCACAATCTCTTCCCCAAGGCCAAGCTTACGCCTCCTCCTCCCCATACCTGCGTAATTGTTAAAAGTCAACGAAGAATCTGTGTTCACTATGGCGGAAATGGAGACTGCCCTCTACGAGGTTAACAAGGGCAGCGCTCCTGGTAAAGACGGCATCACGTAGACTATGCTTCAGAGCCCAAACGAACAAAACAGGCAATTCCTCCCGTAGCTCCTCAACGATGTTTGGAAATCTGGTTCCATCCCTGCCTAAATGAAACGCTCGGTCATGCAACTCATACCCAAACAAGGAAAACTATACAGCACCCGTAACGTCCGACCAGTGGCTCTAACCTCTACCATCGGGAAAAATTTTGAAAGTATGACTACCAATCCCACTTTGAAAAAATGACAAACCATTTTTACACTGACCAAGCTAGTTCCCACTCAAATATGGGGGCTCACGAAAGTCTTTGGCTTCTCAGACGGCTCATCAACTCAGCTCGGCCAGGCGAACCGACCGGACAACGGCACATTTTGGTGGCAGTTTATCTGCAAAAGGCCTTCGACAAGGTGTCTCAGGAAGCCATACTGGCAGAAATCAGGGATTATTATCCTGGCAAGCAGATGCCCACTTTCATTACTAGTTTCCTTGATAATAGAACCTTCGAGATCCGAACGGGTAATGACCACCCGAAGACCTACTGAAATGATCACGGGGTACCACGAGGCTCCATAGTATCACCTCTCCTCTTTAATTTGGTCATGAGGAAGGTGCCAATCCACACAAAACCAGCGTCGTGCGCCTCACTATCTACGCGGATGGCATCACGCTGTGGACGGAGCACGACGATTATCCTACTACCGAGCCAGCGTGCGTAGACCTTAAAGCAGCCGTTTTTGCCTTTGAAAGCGCCATCCAGGCAACAGGAATGCATCCCTCACAGTTGATTTGATTGAGGGAGTTTTAACGCGCCGACGCAACGCAGGCGATGAGGCGCGCCGTAGTGGAGGGCTCCGGATTAATTTTGACCACCTGGGGATCTTTAATGTGCGCCGAAATCTTGTACACACGGGCGCTTTTGCTTTTCGCCTCCATCAGAAAAGCGGCCGCCGCGTCCGGGAATCGAACCCGCGACCTCGTGCTCAGCAGCGCAACATCCCTCACAGTAATAGTCTACTCTACTGCTTCTAGGTGGCAAAGAACAGGAAAGGCAAAAAAAAAAAATCCCGGGCAATCTGCACTAACGTGAAACTTGAGGAGGCGTGAGACATGCAGCGTATAACTGTATTCTATGCGCCTTGCCGTTTTTGCCCACGGAAATGAAACAGTTGGGGGGTAGAGGGATACAGCTTTAGCGCTAATTTGTGCGAGTTGTTTACTAACTAAGAAATTAATGTTCGCTTGTACGATAAATTCCTTATTACTATACAGCTTTTCTTGAAGCACGAAGCGTTCTAGCGCGAGGCGTTGGAAAGCGAGTGTCCATGTGTGTTCTTTTAGTTTTTCCGTAGAACAGACTGTTGGGCAAGTTGGTGCATATTTGGTAAAACTTAGAGCGCGAATTGACAAGGGCAATAGAAAGAAGACAAACACAAACACAAGTACGCGTTCCGTTCTGATGCGAGGCGAAAACGAGTGTCTCGGTGTTTTAGTACCGCAGCTAGCGCGAGGCGTAAGCGAGTGTCCCGGTGTTTTAGTACCGTGACTACATCGACGATGAAATGAGACAACGGCGACGACATAAGACGCCGACAGCCCGAGCCCTTAAGGGGCTTCGCCCCTAAAAGTCAATATCTATCTTGACAATCAAGATATTCCTCTATCCTCGCAAAGTTGTATCCGCCGTCTCGGCGTTCCAATCAGCCACAAAGGCAATGCCCCAGAATGGCTTAATAAGCAGATCCGACAGGGTTAATTGTAATGCCACAGCCCACCTTGTCCCCACAATCTACACAAAATGCGGAGGTGCAGGCATCGCCCTCATCCGGAACGTCAGCAGAGGAATCATAATTTCCTGGCTAACATACGGCACGACCTGCTTCGACCTGACTCAAACCCAACTAAAGGAAGTTCGAACTTTTCATCACAAACTCATTCGAGTTATCACCGGACTGCCTCTACACACCGATTGACCTGTATGCAATTAACCTCGCGTCCACCGATCGAAGCAACACTAGAAGCTACGCGCGACAACCACTGTGACTGTTGCTAGCTCACCGTTCAGGGCCGCTATCTTATCGTATACGATGAGACACGAACTTTCGCACCGGGCTCGTCATAAGACCCTTCTTCGACCCTAAATCCGCCTTGGCAATGGACACAACCGGTCAATCAGAAACCACGGTCTACAAAACAGCGAAAAAGGCACAGACATCAATGAAACACGCTATCCCGCTTCCCATACCTAATGCCATCTACACTGACGTCGCCTTAGCATCTAACCGATTCACATGTGGCATACACCACGTGAACGACTCAAGTTTGACAGCGTACATGACGTTTTCTACTGAAACAGAAATCGACCCACTCAGAGCAGAAATTTAAGCCCTTCTCCTGCACTCGAAGAAAAAAGGGAAGAAAAGGGGAGAAAAGTAGCGCATTTTCTCCCCCAGTCGAGCGATTCTCTCCCTTTAGCTCTTTACATGTAACGCGCTCTATATTGCCTCTATACCAAACACCGAAACGGGAGAGAAAAATTTCTCCCCTGCCGTCTGCGATCAGCTGACGGCGCCGATAAAAAAACCGTTCCTTGGGTGCACAGCCAAACGGGCGTACGTGACGGCTCTGTGCAACACCACCCCTGTGTTGCTTCCTCGTTTTCTCATTGTCTCTTTTGACTACCATGCGCTCGCCACGCAAACACACGGCACCAGCCGTGTGTTTTGCGCACTTTCTGTGGTCGCCGCGGCAGGCGTGCTGTGTGCGAGTCGCCTGCGCCCTGTTCAACGCTACCTCATCATTAGTGGACGCTTTCTACTGATTCCGAGGGTTAAGCGAGGGCGCCGATGATGCCAAACTTCCCCTTCATCAAGGAGCACGGAACGAAACACACCGATACATCAGTTAACAACAACACAAAGCCCACAACCCGTAGCGTTTCGGTTGGCATACCTCTGCCAGACCAGGAGTGGGCTATTCGCTAGAAGAGCGAAGGCAAGGCCAATAGCGATATTACTCAAACATGCGCACCGTACGGTTTCTTTACACGCGCTATTTTTGTTCTTTGAGCTATTCTACTGCTTCTCACGAAACTTGATACTAATAAAAAATGGCCCTTACACGGGTTACATGTGACGAAAAAACAAATCACAGGTGAGGCTCCTCAGCGATGTTAATTAAGGTCCCTGTAACTTGGAAAGGAGAAAAAGCCGTCTTTGTTTTCTCACCGCCGCCGCGCGAATCTGGGACATTCATTGGTACGCTTCGGTCACGCGGTCGGCGGCGACCACATTTGGTCAAACTGCTTGGTTCTCCCCGTGAGCGGCGGCTGGGATCGTGCGCAAATCAGATTGCATCATCACTTTCATCCGTGTTTTTAAAGCGAAAGCTTTTAGGGGCGAAGCACCTTAGGACCTCGCTTTGTTCGAGGCAATTGTCCCTTGGCGTCCGTGTACACAGTGTTGCCATGCGCAAGGAGCATTGGATTGGATTATATTTGGATTGTATTTGATTGGATTGAACTGCATTAAATTGAATTGTATCGGATTGGATTGGATTGGAATTGTATATACTGTACACACGCGTTGTCACTCATTTTCATTCGCGAGTGGGCAATGCCGCGGGTGATTTACGGTAAGAACGATCCCCAGTGCCTCGCCCACTCGTCATGAGTCACTTAGTGGAGATGCGTGAATTTCTTATTTGGACCAATGACTTTCTGTAAAAAAAAATCTAGCATTTCGCCATAGACCAGTTGGTCGACCGAAAGCTCCCATAGAAAATAAAAGGTCCTATATAGGTCCTTCATAATCTAAGACTGCTTAAATTGCTCCTGAAAATGTCTCTTGCCAGCAATGCATTTGTGTTTAGAGGTGAAGCCGACTTTCTAGACACCGGTGTAAGCTTGGTCTTTGTATTCTGGCTGTCTGACATTGTCTGTTCTGCAGTGCCCCAACCGCAAACCTACCATTCGGCCATCTACGGAGGGAGTATGATTACAGAAAACGGCTTCCAACTCTTGTGTTATCCGAAGTGTCCCTGAACAAATTATATGACAATTACCCGATCATGCGGAGTATACATATGGGAAACCGGGCTTTCATTGTGTTAGAACGATCAGTTGAAAATCGCGAGAAAGGAACGGTTCTAGATAAAACAATACACGCATCGATCATGAAGGCCTTAGTACAACATATTACTTTATCTCATCAATCCCGTATCGGTTATCGTTCGTAGATGCGCTTACTTGGTGCGAGAAAAATCGTCGCATCCGCTCTTATCTCAACTTTCTTTAGGAATGGATGGCAGATTTTTTTTATTACATTACTTGCTACAACGTATGCAAAGGCTACCAGAATGCTAGAGTGCTGTGCTTTTGGCTTAGCAACAGAAGGGAGCCTGGAGAAGCGCTTTTTTTCGATTCCAAGCGGCAAGGCAGATGCGAAGCGACGAGCGGTATGGATACACAGGATTGAAATTGACAAATTTGTCCCCACAGGAGATACCGGACTGTGCGAGATTTTACAATTGTTTCTTTTTGTATTTACATGTCGTTGGACCAGGATGGTTGTTACTGATGAAACGGGATGGTTGAAGCGTAGAAAAACGCAAACGTTACGAGCTCGATTACACAGTTTACGCCAGTTTTGTTCTACGCGTAGTAAACAACCTCGGTCATTAGTTGCGAAATAGAACAGCATGCTGTCGCTTGTCACCGAAAACGACGAGCGTTTGTACCGAGAAAAATGTGAACATTCAATGGTATGAGGGAAATGAAAGCTTTTTTTCCGTTCTCGCTATGACACATTCGGTCTCACTTGCGTTTCCGCGTTGACCTTGTTCCCGGACGAGAAAGTGACAGTTGGGTTTATTAAGAAAACGTTAAAGCAGACTTATATCCTCAATTTGAATAGGGAAGCACGAACAGCTTCATTCGTTAGGGGAGGGCGGGTTTATTTCAGTGATAACACGGAAGTTCTTGGGGGAAAAATATGATTTCAAGAGGTATGGTTTACATGGACTTAAGGGATAGTGTTGCGAGAGCCGTGCCGACAAAAGTGTGATGAGAGAGGGTGTAGAGCCAGCTTATCCAGCAAGCAGAAAATGTAGGCGGTAGGTACCTTTTTAAGGTTCAAATTATTGAATTATTGAAGGTCGACCGAGGATATGCCCCTTAATATTGCCAACGACTATCGGCAATTGCCTCTTGTAACAATTTTGCAAAACGCGCACTGGGAAAATGAGAAGACTGAATGCATCTTGCAGGTAGTGCTGATAGAAATTTTGTTTATTGTTTAAATCTAATAGGAGTAATATATAACCTATTACATGATGCACTATAAACAAAACCGTACATGCGCTCCTTACGCGAATGGAAAAGGCAGAACCCCCCCCCTCCCCCCCCCCCCGGCCCTAGCCCCGTCCCCTCCATAATTATTTTGTTTCGGGCTGTGCGTATAGTGGAAGCTTCGATCGAGATCGTGATGCACTGAGGCTGCCTCTGACGGATATAACTTTTTTTAAAGTTTTGAACGTTAAATTTGATTTTTAATTTAAATTGTAACATTCGCTCTCCTTAAGTTTTCACACTTTTGTGACCATCCTCTTCCACCAGAAACCCGGAAAGGAATCCAGTGTACGCCTCTGGCGCATCCTCATAACGTGTATGTTCGCTGATATATATTGGCCCTACGCACCACTGCATGTCCACAAACTGTCCGGATAAAAGCGGTGGGGCAATTATCTTTGGCACCATTCGGCAAAAACAACCAGCTTGTGATGAAGATAATGTTTACCCA
This sequence comes from Haemaphysalis longicornis, assembly GCF_048455015.1. Taxonomy (NCBI): domain Eukaryota; kingdom Metazoa; phylum Arthropoda; class Arachnida; order Ixodida; family Ixodidae; genus Haemaphysalis; species Haemaphysalis longicornis. Next base: position 432,530,647 of record NW_027526203.1, on the reverse strand, counting down.
AACAGTGCGTGCAGTTTTGAGCGCTCGCGAAAACAAAGCGCAGAACTCTACGGCGAACGAAGTTCCGGTGACTTTACGGCGCACGTGAAAGTGTGTTTACCTACCTTAGGCGTGAATATCGTTACCGCGCAAAAAAAAAAAAAACTGTTTTGTAGGTTGTTTCGTCTTAGTTCGTAAATTAAACGGAATCCTGAAATAACATTCCAAAAAGGGGTAATCTGCCAGCAGTAGAAAAGTTCTCACGTACGCGAGCGCCGATTTCTATGCGAATCAGACAACTCGCGCGTAGCACTGACGAAATCTGGAAAAGAACACCCCAATTTTTCCCGCGCGCCGCCCGCTGATGGTGGTACTTTCCTAGTTCAAGTGAGTTCAATTAATGAGGGTTATCAAAAAAAAAAAGGACAAAAGAAAAATCCCGGGCCATCTCCACTAACGGGAAATCTGAGGAGGGGCGAAGCATGCATGGCATAAGTGTTTTCTTGGCGCCTTGGCGTTTTCGCCCACGGAGGTGAAACCGTTGGGGTAGAGGTATACAGATTTGCTGTAAAAGTGTCGTGTCTTTGAAGCACAAAGCGTTCTAGCGCGAGGCGTTGGAAAACGAGTGTCCCGGTGTTTTAGTACCGGGACTACATGAGACGACGACGACGACAGGAGACACCGACAGCCGGAGCCGCTAAGGGGCTTCGCCCCTAAAAAATTAACAAGCTCATTGTTACTACTTGCATGATATGTGATCAGTTTTATAAATATTTCGTAGCCGTTTTAAGCTTTTTTTGTGCTTTTGTGGTCATGCTAATGTTATAGAAATGTGAAAACTATCTGTTGTGCAAAGTATATGTATACGCGTAGTATGGCTTGTTCAATGATTCTACTGTTGTCCATTGCATGTATTGTTCGTTGGCAATGCTTTCAGTGAAGTGTATATTTCTGTGCTGAGCTATGTTTCTTCCCGGTCGGTGCTCGCCGATGCGCGACCTCTGTAATCTTGCCTACATGTTAGGCATAGAGAAAACGCCTCGATGTAAGCGCCCAGTCGTAGCGATCCTTAGTAGCTACCCCTCCCCATCCCCCTTTTTAGCGTCACCTATACCCGCAGCGGTGGCTCAGTGGCTGAGAAGTTGCGCTGCTGAGCACGAGGTCGCGGGTTCGATTCCCGGCCGTGGCGGCCGCTTTTCTGATGGAGGCGAAAAGCAAGAAAGCCCGTGTGTAGAGATTTCGGCGCACGTTAAAGATCCCCAGGGAGTCAAAATTAATCCGGAGTCCTCCACTACGGCGCGCCTCATCGCCTGCGTTGCGTCGGCGCGTTAAACCCTACTACCACCCAACGTCACCTATCACTCGTTTTTAAACATTTAAGATGGCTTTATGCTTACAGCTCTCTAGATGGCGGTTAGTGTCATCTGTGCATATATCTGTGCATTATATTGTGTAGTGGCGTCCTCGCTCCGACGGATCTGTTCTTTGCGCCGCCGGCGCCATCTTTGCATTCTGATGCATGATTGCAGACGATTTGCATGTTGATGCATGGGTTGTAGCAAGGTGAGGGGACTAATACCAACTAGCTCTCAAATGGCCGCATTGGAGGTTTGTGATCTAGTGTTTCGGGGTACGGCTGGGTTACAAGACTGCGGGAAATAAAGGCGGCATTGTGAATGCAATCGTTGTGACTTCTGCTCTGTTTATACTGCCGCGTGAAGTCTCGCATACGGGTGGCGTCATATCTAGCCAACCGCAGTTCTGCGGCTAGGTAGATCATGGTTTGGTTATTTTAGAGCATAATAACTGCACACAACTGCAGTAATCTATCTATATCTACTCACTCCATTGCCAAACCGATCCGCTCGCTAGGCCTTTCTCGCATAACAAGCCTGGCTCGGGTAGTGCCGCTATGCTGGTTTAAAGGAGGAACGTTTCTCCCTTAGCTTACGATAGGGAGCAATCTTCCTCCACTCCGAGTGGGTGAACGCGCTCTTACCTTTTGAAAGGAGGAGATTTCTCTTGAAGCAATATATGATACGTTCCTGCAGGGTTCTCCCTTTAAGGAGAGACTACCACACCTTTTTTTTTTTAGATTGTGGCCCGCTAAAAAGGGATCTCCTTTTCATCAAGAGAAAACGCAGTGCGTTCAAAGTCGTCATATATACTGACAACGCAGAGACCATTAGCACAATGCACTGTACAGATTCCTGTGACTACATTCAATCGCAATTAGACGAGCCAACGACAACCTCGCTGAAATACATGACATCACAATACACATAGAATGGACCCGTGGCCACCACTCAAACCAAAGAAACGAGACGGCCCATCGCATGGCTTCTGTGTCTCTCCGCACCTCCCAGAACTCTCATGCAATGCCCGCCCCGCTTCCAAAACCTGCCCTCAACAAGGCGGTCGTTGAATGCCGCATCCTAAAAATGCGGCGACGCCGTCACCTCAAGGAAGCGACCCCACAGCCAGGCCACCCAGTGCCCGATGACATCCCGCTAGGCCTCCAGGTCCTGCTACACAAAGCCCGCTCCAGCACAGCGGTCACTCCTGACGTCTGCGACCGATGGACCTAATGCAGGCGTTTCCGCAGAAAGAGAACTAACGGCACCGCGCCTGTTCCCCCTCCTACCCTTCCTGACCGACCATATGTACAGCACCTTCCCTGGGACTGCGCTGGAGTCTCCGAGGAACGCCCTTGGTGCGTACCTCCTCACGTCACATTCCTTCGAGAATGGATAACGCCTACCAATGATGTGAGAGAAACCTTAAATGACTGCGGAAATTTGCCGTGCGCACCGGCCTAGTGAAAATGACCTAAATTAGGTGGCCCGTGTGGGGGCAGACACGCGTAGTGACTGAACCCCACCCGCCCACTCATTTATGACCCCCTCCTAATTTCCTCCCCTTTTCTTGGACGATGCGTTCTACCTCTACATTCCAAATAAAAAAAAAATCATTCATTCATTCAGTTTTTACGGTCCTCCACCAAAGATGCAAATTTTCTGAAGGTGATTGTTCTAAGCTTACAAAAAAGGTCCATCCTTCCTTTCCGCTTCGGAAGCCCATGGGCTCAAGTAATGTTAGCACCCGTGCATGCTCGTTGATCCATGTTCTGCGGCGCTAGTTGTCCGATTTTGCCGTGGTTACCAGCCGTGCTCATCAAACGTCCGCGGAAAGACGTCATCACGGCCAACCGGAAGCTACGACGTAGAAACCCAAAGCCGAGCGCCCACTTGAAACTGGAGTCGGGCGCAGGGACAACGATATTTTGGAAAGAAGGCTTGCCGACAGGCGCGCCTCTCGGGTGCGTCGAGCGCGCGGGCATCGAGGCACCCCACTTGCATCTACTGGTACTACGGTGATGACGAAAGAAAGGATGCCTTATTTCAGCAAGTGCCGCTTCTGGGTAGCGAGGTTCGTTCTCCCCCCCCATCGGTGCTAGCAAGATGCTCGGTAGATGCCACCACACCAAAGTGCTTGTACCAATACAACTGGTGCTGTGCCAACATTGTGTAACCTAATTACAAAAATTACCCAAAGTTTTCTCTGGATAAAAGGCCTTGATTCATTAACTATTAGCAGAAACAAGCCAAAATATTTCCTAATTAGAAATTATACTCTGTAAATAGCGTAAACTTTCACGAATTTGCAAATTACTTGATGGGAGAGTTCGTTGCGCAGTTGCCAACTCGAAGACAAGGGAGCCCTGATCTCTTGGGCGACGATGGCGGCGACGGCACGCGGCCTAGCGGACTAGAATGGCCACCCACCACTCTGACTCTTTCTCTTCCCTTCCCTTCAAGATTTTTCTGAATAAACGCTTCGCAACAACAGCAACAACAACAACCTCCCGCATTCTCCTGCATTCTCGTTAAAACTAACCAACCCCCTGAACTGACTGCCTTAGTGCCATATATTAAGCCACACGACCTTGAAGGTCCTGTATATTTTGCACCGACTTGTTTATTGTTTTTTTTTTTCAGTTTTCTGTCGCTTTTCGCGCTTTTATTTGGGGTAGAAAATACAAAAACCCTCGTTAACTCGAACTCGCATATCTCGAAATCTCAGTTAAGTCGAAACTTCTTTTCGCCGTGCATTAACCTCCCATAGGTGCTATGTATTTGCCCCCTCTTATCTCAAAACGTTTTCCGGAGGGGACAGCGGATATCTCGAAATCTTGACCGTGAGGGCAGAAGGCAAAGTCCACTCCCAACAGGAACGAGGGCTCCGTGCTAACGCTTAGCTCTTACTGTAATGCCGAACCCGGTCGTGAACGGCGAATTTGAAATTCCCGCGGACGCAGCCGTTTCCTATCCGCCTTGTCAAGCAATTGTGGGAGTGATCACGTGTGCGCACCTGCGCGCGACTTATGCGCGGTGGGGCGGCGTGTGCAGCGTGCGCAAGGTTGGCGTGCGTATAGCCACCATAGCGTGCGCCTGTCAGTACGCAACCTAGCCCTTGCATGTGCGAGCTGGTATTCTTTGTTTTCCCCGTGATCTGCGCGCGACGCATCTTGAGTTCAGTTTTGCTGAGTAGTGAGTGGTCTGTGCAACGGACGCTTCCGAATATCGACCAAGATGTCCCGCCCAAAGCAGTGCAAATCTCTGACGTTGGAGAGAAAAGTCGCGTTAATCAAGGAATTTTTTTTTTTCCTGCGAATTCTTGTGCCTTTGCCACGGTAGCTCTCTCGTGCAGTGGAGCTTTTCCTGGCAGCACTGGCTTTTCTTTTACAGTGACCTGGGCAAACATTTTCGGCGTTTTGCTTAACTCGAAATACCGCTTATCTCGAAATTTTTCCCGGTTTTTACTACTTCGGGTTAACGAGGGATTACTGTATCTTAAACATATGCTTCTTAATTACGGCTAATATTTATCATGAATGAACCGCAAAATGAACTTAGGCCAACAGGCCGGCCAGATTAGTTCATGGCCATCGGGGGTGAATCCTTAAGAATGCATCCATCGTGCGTTTCGTTTTGAATACTCGGATGAATACTCGCCGCCGCTCGAAGGTGGTCAAGTACTCTACGCACGCTACCCGCAAAATCAATCGATGTTGCCCCCACTCTAGACAACTGCAGGACCTCACTGAGTGAGCCGAGTGAGTATGAAAGACCATTTTTTATGGACTATCAGTGCCCGCAAAATCATCAGCCGGGTCGGGGGGGGGGGGGGGGTAGAGAGCTAAGCCCTGGGCGTAACAGGCCGCCGTGGTTTCCATTCCAGCCCCCAGCCATCCCCCGCCGACGAAAAAAAAAAAAAACTTTCATGACAAGACACCCATCAACCCCAACACCGCCCGCTGTGTTCAGGCCGGGAAGAGCAACCCGAAAAAACAAATAACATGGATTTTTTAAAAAACGTGACGTCAAACAAGGCAACGCACTCTGGCGACACAACGAACACGACCGGCCAACCGGGAGAGGCGGAAGAGGACGCAAGCTGGACCCAAGCTATCACAGAAGGACCAAGCAAAACCTGCTCTAAAAAATTCGTCTCCTCACCGCACCCAACGCTACCATCGAACACGCCACGAAGGCAAAGTACTCTCTGCACGTTTCCCAAAGGTCTACCGAACGGCAGAGAAGACCACGCACGTGGCTGTCTCGGTTCCCGAAGTAGGATGCAAAAATATCTATCAGGCCGAGATAAGAACTATCACTGAAAGACCACTCAATGGCGGAAATTACCAAAGACATAAGACACAAAGCCTGCATGACCAAATTATCAGACCACGACTGTAGGATCTTATATCCCTGTACTCAGCACCTCCAACATGGAGGCGGCCAACGAGCTACAAAAAATACGAAGCATAGCGCTAAGAGAGGTTGAGTATGAAGTCCCTGCCTATGTGGCGTTTAGGGAAAGTGAAGTAAGAGGCGTGATGCACGTCTTCCTGCCACACTTGACGCCCAGTTACGAGAGATTTCATCACTCAAATACGTATTCCTTGATATGTTTTGACGGTAAATATCTTACCTGCAAGTTGAGGAGGCCATCGAACAAGTTGCTTATGGCCATTATGCGGTTGTCACGAAAATCGACGGTTTCAAGCTTTCTTGTCTTCTTGAAGAGACGATTTGGTATGTACTGGATGCGGTTGCCCGACAGAGACAGATGTTTTAGGTTTGGTGATACCAACAGAAATTTTTCATCGATTTTCTCTATTTCATTGGATCGAAGATTAAGTGCTCTCAGCGCGGGTAACTGCAGCACGCCTGTGAGGAATTTGATGGGGTTCCTGCGTATCTGCAGCGTGCGCAAGCGGGTCGCGGCGCTCAGGCCGCTGGGAAGGCTCTCTAACTGATCGTGCTCGAGTATCATCCGGAATAACTGGCCCATGCCGATTATGGCTGCCTCCCCTATGTCTCGCAGGGGGCAGTTTCTCACGACCAGCGTGTGGATGGTATGGTTTGAAAACCACCAGGCAGGTATCTCGCTGATTTTAACGTGGTCGAAAAACAGCTCCTTCACGATGACGTCCTGCAGCCTGGACATATCTGGGCCAAGCTCCTGGAATTGCGAGATGTTCCTGCACGTTGCATGAGCCCCCTCCTTTATGACCCGGCAATCACAGCGCAACATCTGTGGGCAGGTGGTATTCACTTGGCTAAACCGTTTGGCATCGGATAAACAGAACCCGCACGCCAGCACTAGCACGGGGACGAGCACACGACGAGCTTCACTTTCCACTCTACACAGCATGTCTTCGGCTTTTTTTCTCTTTTGGTGTAGCGGCGTCGCATGTGTGGCAGACACGCGAAACAATCCGTCGTAAAGGGGCAGCAATCGGGGAGGTCAACACAAGTAATATAGAAGGCACAGATGCTGTACGCTAATTCACAGAACGGCTAATAGTTTTCACCGGAGGATGAGACGACTCAACAAGCACATATCACCGAATGCCTTACCAGAATAGCAGCACTTTGTTTTGATAAGAATTCGCACTCAGGCCGGAACGCGCTCCGTATCAAAAGTTGCACCATGCGACCTCGAAACAGCCGCTTGTTGTCAAGGGTGCTATTGGCGACACTATACGAAGTTCCAGGCCACTGCTGAGGGGTGCGTACACTAGAGCTAATGAGCCTGCACAACTCTCTCTTACAATATTCTTTGATTCGCTACACAAAAGAACGAAAACAATGAAAGGGGGTCGGCTGACTAAGTTTTCCGGTGTAGCATGATTCCGTTGTTTTACAGGGCCGGAAGTTACTGGCTGTAAACGGCCCAGAGGGAGACCTAAGAGCAGATAGGCGCTCTGGCGGGCTTCCAGGAAAGCCGATGGGAGGGTTGCGTATCGCATGAGAACCAGGAACAAAGAAAGGGTTTCCCGGGCCTACGCTTCTGCGCAACCCGAGGTTTTCTCGAAAGAAAATATTTTGATCTCGTGCACAAAATATTCTCAGAAGGCTACACATAACAAATGCATCTAAGAATGTGAATAGAGTGTTAAGTTCGTATGATCACTTGTAAACGCGTTTCATGGCTGGCTATAGACGTACAATGCATGGCAGACGTCTTGCTTGGCCTGGCCTGGTTTCTTCGTACCACAACGCAGGCCCGTCTGTGAGATCGGCCAAGAATTCGTCATTTCGGTATCATACGTCAACTCAATGAAACCGTGAAGAGTAGCAGCAAACACTTCGATGACTGGCTAAACATCGCGCTCGCTTTTCTAGTCTCATACGTGTTGAAATGCAGGAGGTTGGCCGTCCGATGGCTGAGCTCGTGATTAGGGGTACCTCATGTCAAAGGAATTAAGGTTGGGACCGGTGTGCGCACAGGATCATCCATCAGTGGAGACTCAGATAAAAACAACCCACTTGTGACAAAACAGTGCCACGGACGTTGCTCTTGGCGAGCGGTTACCTGAGAAACGTTTATCCCGAAAGCCCTATCGTCCTGTCTGTGCTCTACGGCTGAGTTGACAGTAGTACCTCATTAACTCGAAGTCGTAAAATCCGCTAAACATTTCGAGATTAGCCGAGCTAATTATGGTGAGGTCACTGAAATAAGAGCTTGGGCTGGTAACGAAAGCTCCGCTGCAGAACGAACACTCAGAACAATCTCGTTCGTGCACTTGCAAGAACTCGGCCCGGCCGTGATCGGAATTACCGATAAATACCTCGTGATCACAGCGCGCATGTGGCGCCACCCATGGTCGCCACGGTGACGCACACGTCATCGCTGCCACAGTTGCTTGACACGACGGATAGAAACCGCGCGGGGGAGGGAATTTCAAATTTGCCGTTCACGACCGCGTTCGGCGCGTAATGTGAGCTAAGCGTTCGCACGGAGACATTATCAGCTGCCTGAAGCGGACTTTGCCTTGTGTGCTCTCTGCCAACATTTCGAGATGTCACTGGTCCCCATAAAAACGTTTGGAGATATAGGAGGGAAGGGGGGGGGGGGGGGGTTACACATAGTACCTATGGGAGGTATACACGGCGCGGAAAATTTTTGACTTAGCCGATATTTCTAGATATGCGAGATCCAGTCAACGAGAGTTTACTGTGAAAGATTTAGACCAAGGCGCAGTCACATCTCGATCCACCCCCTCCTGGCGCAGTGACTTCGCTGGGCTTTCCGAGCGCATAATGGATTCTACATGACGTCTACGAGGCAGTAACTACATGTTCTTCTCTATGGACCTGGGGCGGTGCCGTTTCCAATTAAGTGAAAACGTGGCGCCACTTCGAAGCGGCGGCGACGTTTCACTCCCGTCATCCCAACTGAAAGTAACAATATACGCTATTTCTAATAAACCGTTTTTACGCAGACCCAAAAATGCATACGAGAGAAAGCGAAGGCCTGTTTTATTGTATTCATACAGCCCGCACAACATCTATAAGCATCTGTTTAACGAGATATGCCGGAATGTATCTGAAAATGTTTTTTTAAAGCTACTACAGCCCACAACATTCCACTTAAAGCTCCAGGTAAGGGACTTATTCCCATAGTCCCGATCACCCGTATAAGACGCGAGTTCGATCACGGCCGTGGCGGCCGCTTTTCTGATGGAGGCGAAAAGCAAAAACGCCCGCTTGTACGAGATTTCGGCGCACGTTAAAGATGTTCAGGTGGTCAAAATTAATCCGGAGCCCTCCACTACGGCGCGCCTCATCGCCTGCGTTTCGTCGTCGGCGCGTTATTAGGCCCATCGAAGCATATGTATTTCAAAATTCCTTGTTTGCGAGCAGTCTTCACAACCATGTAAGGCCCTGAAAAGGCATCCTTTGAACCCTGCAGGCCTTTCCGTACAACAAAATAATCCCCAACGTCAATTTCAGGAACCCTCCCCGTGTGAAGACGGTCGTAATGCTTCTTCATTGCGATCCGGTACCTTTCATTTTCCTTCTCTGACATTTCTTGCTCACGGTGTACTACTAAATCGGTAATTCCCAGGAGGCGATCAGCATGCAGCCCCTCAGAAGGAAGATGCAAGGAGCGTCATCTCTCTCTTCAACTGGAATATGCTTAAAAACACCAGAACAATTGTGGCCGACAATGAGCCAGCCTTTCAGAGAGAGCAGTTGAAGAATTGGGCTCTCGAGCACAATGTGGAGCTGCGTTTCTCAGCGCCGTGCCACCCTGAAGCCAAAGGGTTACACGTGACATCATAGCTACACGTGACATCAAGCAGTTCATTTCCCTCTATCCAGATTTCAAAGGGGGATGAAAATGTGCTCTCGAAGCCGCCGTTGCACACCACAACCACTCAGACACGGAAGCTTTAGGATGCCGTCCATACTTTGCATATCATGGGAAATCTGAGTGTATGCATGCCGATCGCCTCCTGGGAATTACCGATTTAATAGTACTCCGTGAACAAGAAAGGTCAGAGAGGGAAAATGAAAGGTACCGGATCGCAATGAAGAAGAATTACGACCGTCTTCATACCGGCAAGGATCCTGAAATTGACGTTGGAGATTATGTCCTTGTATGGAAAGGCCTGAAGGGTTTAAAGGCTCCTTTTTCAGGGCCCTACATGGTTGTGAAGACTGCTCGCAAACAAGGAATTTGGAAATACATATGCTACAATGGACCTACTATAACATCTCGGAAGCTGCGTCTATAGTGTGCAACATAGTGCCGTATCAATCCAGGAGGGTTGAGGACAGAGGGGCTTCCTGTGTAATAGGAACAAGAAGAGGCCGACCGAGAGGTGGGCAGCAGAAAGAGGAGGAGGAAGGAGAAGAAAATAATGTGAAAGGACGATAACCGGACTGTTGTTTGTCTTCTTCGTGAACTCGAACCTCTAAAAGGGAACGCTACAACTTTCAAGGGCTTTTGCAACCTAGCTTGAAGTGTTAGTTCCAGACGCTTGCAGGTTGTATAGCATTATTAATCTGTATATAGTTACTGGATGGTATTACTCCCCAACGCATTTGCTGGCCATCCAATCCTGTAGGACATGATGAATCCTTAATTTTTTTACGTGGAATTATAGCGCTTCAATTTACTATCAGTGGGATTCACTGGGTTGTTAAAAGCAATACTTTCGGCGATATACTTGACCATTTCCGCCAGGATCGGGCCATTTTTCCACCACCGCATCCATCGCTCAGTCGAAGGCATGCAGTCCTTCTCAGGCAGCTCCAAACATTATCATTCCCCACTCCGCATCTCATGTCCATCATATATCCTGGCGAATATAAGGACGCTTGCCCCTTTTGTTCTGTGGAACGAGCATCACTTCACCACATCATTTGGTCATGCCCATTAATACCCGCATCACGTAGAAGAAATCATCCCATCCTTCATAACATATCATCCTTAACAGAGTCGGAGGTTGCCATCTCTAGCTCAGCTCCCCACGTGCAAGAAGCCCTCGCCCAGTTGGCTGAAGACACCGAGCTCCCAAAACACCGGGAGCCCCGCTGTCTAGATGACTGAGCGAACAGCTCAGTGGTGCAATCACCACAACTTTTGGGCAAAATAAAGTTACTACTACTACTACTACTAATTCTGTTCAGTCAAAGCACAAATAACTGCAAACAAGGATGTGATCTTTGGGGCACATTTGTGTCTTCAAGGATACCCTGGGGAGCTCGGCTTGAGGCAGCGAACTGCCAGAAAACACTTTGCTCGTTTTAGCAGCTTTGTAGCCGGTGAGAGCATCACAGCCAAGACTTGAGTGGATTATTCACTTTGTGCTTATTTGTGTACTTATTTCACAGTGTTGGTAGAAAGCATTCAGCAACTTTACGCTTCGGTGCCACTCTTCCCTCAGAATTTCAGGTTTTTTATTTCATTTTATTTTATTCAATACATACCGCACACCACACTAGGTCTAAGCAGGAAGGGCGTATGGTAGATATACAGGTACAAGAAAAATGACAACTGAAGAGCAGCAAGAAATGCGATTACAATAAGTAATGCGTGCAGAATACGGTTCACTTAACGTGTTCCAGTCAGACACGGTCAAGGGAAAAAATAATACATAAACGTACAAGTTCTGGCAAAAAACGGGGTTAGTAAGTTAGAATGGAAGTGCCGAGTTGGGCTGGTTGGAAGAAAAGATAAGTACGGGGATGGGTCTACCGACAGTTTGCGGTTCAGCAAAAAAAAAAAAAAAATAATAATAAAAAAAGAAAATCAAGTCGCAAATCAGACCTGCCTGATTCAAGCGCCTGGATGCCGTTATCAAACATTAGCGTGGATGGGGAATCAGTCCGCGAGTATTTGGAGTAGAGAGAGAGAGAGAGAGAGAGAGAGGGAATGCAGTTTAATGATGCTGACGAGGTCTGTCCAGCAGATGACCTAACATGCTACGTCAGGATTTGGAGCAGATAAATCGAATTGCCTTCCTTTGCACTTTTTCAAGTTTATTAATGTTCACTTTTGTGTGCGGGTGCCACACGACGCTGGCAAGGGACCAGGAAAGGTTTGCCGCCATCCCTGAAAGGGGCACTGAAGTGATTTGTAAACATCGTGTGATTACTTGCTAAAATTCTAGTCTGGGGTCCCTTGGTCATGTTTCAACCACTCTCAATTAGTTTACGCGACATTATTTAGTAGAAAAATCAATTCAAATGTGCTGCACCCCTCTCTGTGCCCTCCTTGCAGGTTTCCTGTGACGTTAGGTACGATGCGTTCTCGAGATGGGTTGGCTTGACTGCGCTATTGCACAGCTCGCCTACCCTCCGACAGAGTCATTCTGCGGGCCGCCGGCAGGTCGTCGCGATTCTTTCGTTAAGTTGAAACTAAGCCATGGCACGAATTGCGACTGGAAGAATATGCCCATAACTTGTTAGTTTTTAGGCTGTATCCAGCTTAGTAAAGTCTATGAAGTCAAAGCTCCACACTAGCGCACACGCGACGCTTCGCTGACTAGTTCTCCAGTAAAAAATCCAAGTCCAAATAAAGGAGGGACAACAGTCAACGAATGAGTATAGGTAATAATGAATTAAAATCAACTGAAACCGTTATTGTAAAGTGTAAAACCAATGGTGGGGAAGCACAATTTGCGCTGGGTGAACTACTACAGCAGCTAGCAGCAAGACCCCACATTTGCGATCACTTTTCCTGCTTAACGGACGCATTCGCTAGTCATAAGATACCCGTCGGAATTTGCGGTACGCTTACTGCACAAGCGTTTTTGGAGAAATAGTCATCTCAGCTGCTGCGAAGGCTGAAACTAAATATATATACAGGCCCTACGATATATACTTTATATTTCCGCCCTATGGCTGAGTGGTCTATTTCTACCCTGTGGCTATGACCGGGTGGTCTAAAGCACTGGGTGCATTGTATCGCCATTAACAAATTCGAATCCCCGGTAACACTTGTTTTTATGGTTGGTTTTTTGTATAAGGTAGTGTTTTCTATACTTAATTCCCCATTTTGCGCGGCAATTAACCTTCATTGCTCCACGAGCAAGTTCGCAGTACGCATCCCTACTGACACTGATCCGCTGGCGAGTTCTCGTTGGCATGGCGTTGCACGAGCACCGACTGCTTGCTGGAACAGTCCCGAATCGGCCGACCTTTTGCCTGGTGCTAACACGCCTGTTAAGATCCAGACACGAGCCAGGCAAGCTCCAAAGGTGGGTGCAACGCGCATCGTATTTGAGCGTCTCCGTTGATGCAGAGGGCGTTCATCCACTGCATACGCACCGTCAAGTGCACGTTACGATTCTAAGCGTCGCTGGCAGGCTTATCTGACGCATTGTACAGCCGACAACACGGTAGAAGCATGGTATGCCGATTCTTGAGATATCGAGAATGCGCAACCAACGATAACGTCGGATTGCAGGCCCGTTGTTGCAGAGAACCGTATCCGGAACTGCTTTGAATTTCAGTCTTGTACGTACATCGTCCAGTCACACCGCAACTCGAAAACGCGCCACTGCTGTTGTTGCGCCGCCGCAAATGTCGCATAGTATTTTTTTCTTTCAATCTTTGTAAATTTGACACTGCTTTGTTGGTCTTATAAACACTGAAAAGTGTGTTTATTTGAGCCACTTTATGCAAACAACAACATAAGCTTGACAAATTCACTAAAGTGTCCCTTGAAGGACTGGTTACTGACAGAGCTACCTAGAACTGAATTCTGTCCAGGACAAAATTCCCGGATTTGATGTTCTGAAACTGTAGAAGGTTCCGCGCAGTAAATGTTCTGAGATTACAGGTCATGGTGTAAAAGTATTCCAGGTCAAATTATATTGAGCGTTCCGAAAGTATATTACCGTCTGCAAACTTCCATTACGTTGAACATTCTTTTATCTTCTGAAAGGAGGCACAACTTCGAGCTAGAAAACAATTGGATGGTCCTGGTTTGTCACTGCTGTTATAGACTTTGACAAATAAATCTTTACAATTTTATCGATATGCCTGAAATTGACTTCATTCCTCAGTCATACATGTGGGGCTCTAGGGTCTCAGATTCACTGCAGGTAGTCCACGGGTAGCCCGAGGATTCCTCGCACCATAAGGATACATGTAAGAAACAACAGCCGGATATTTTCTCGGGGACTTAGTGATCAGTCCTAGACCAATTCGGGTGAGCACATTTTGGCTTGCAAGTTTCTCTGTGCTCCCCCCCCCTCCCCACACACATCTTTTTTTGTTTCTTTGGAGATTGCTGTATAGTCTAATGAAAATAACACTTAAAAAAGGAATACAGGAAAAAGTGAGATAAAGAAAAGGAAGAGAGGCTAGGAAAGGAATAATAGTAAGGAGTATTGATAGCAGAAACGATTGGACTACACGCAGTGCGTTGAGCAATCTTATTTGGACAGGTTATCAAGTAATAGACTACCTCCCAAGCACACGCTGACGCAAATGGTCTTGGTTGCCCTGTAATGATCAGCAACCTGCTTAGGGGCAGAAATGTCCGCCGGGTGGGATCCGAACCCACGACCCCCTTCACCCCGAGTAGTCCGATTGGCGCTGGCTACCACCCCAAAGCGCAGGAAACAAAAATACCTTAACATAAATACCCCGGAAAATGGAGGGAAAAATAGCCCGCCGGTACCATAGTGGTCATCGCACCAGACGCGTATTCTGGAGGTCATGGGTTCGGATCCCACCCGGCGGGCATTTTTTCTCCACTTTCTTTCTGTCTTTCCAAATTCTTTATCTGTTTCAATGACCTACCACATTCTCCCCTTTGCTTTCCGAGATTTTCTTGACTGCCAACCATTATTTCTGTCTTAATTCAACGAGCCCCTCATTTCCCATTCTCATTTGCTACATGCATAGCGAGGGCCACTGTTCCAGCAGTCTTGGTGCCATAGGGAGCTTAAGAGGGTTCAACGCTGGTCGACCCCTCTCGACATGTCGAAGACACTCGAGGCACAGCCCAAGGTCCCCTTCATTCCTGTAGTTCGCGTGGCGCTGGCTGCTACCCCCAAGCGCAGGAAACAAAAATACTTTAACATAAATACCCCAGAAAGTGGAGGGGAAATAGCCTCACCGGTAGCGTAATGGTCATCGCACCAGACGCGTATTTTGGAGGTGGTAGGTTCGGATCCCACCCGCATGTTTTATGCAGAAATGCATTAGAGCCGGGAGTGAGCGCGCCCGCGCGCGCACACGCACACGCACACGCGCACACACACACACACACACACACACACACACACACACACACACACACACACACACACACACACACACACACACACACACACACACACACACACACACACACACACACACACACACACACACACACACACACACACACACACACACACACACACACACATGTGCATAACTTTTTTATATTTTTTTGGGTAAAGAAATGGCTCTTTCATACTGAACCAGAGTCTAAATTTCAGCTGGTACATACAAATGAAAAAATAAAACTGACCAGTGATCAGAGAACGAAAATTAATATCCCAGAGCGGAAATGCTTTATTGAAATATAATCAAATCTGATATAGATGTTTCTCGGAGTGTCTCGGATCCCTCAAAATGTTATACGTGACATGAAGTTGCTTGCCAAACTATGCAAAGAACTGATGTTCAGTGGCTATATAAATCACCAACAAGGGCAGTTAGAGGAAATAGGCATTCGTACTTTTTCGCAGATCACCTAGCCTATCGAACTTCAATTCTAAATATGTATGGCTGCAAAAGTTATTGAGATATAGTTTATGCAGCTTCAGCGCACACCATGTGAGTCTGCGGTGAGAGGGTGTACACTTTGGGATGGTCCTTGCCCGGGCGTCACAATAGCCAGTAAAGCAACTTGTCCCAGAAGTAGGTCTCGCCGATTTTCTCCAGTCCGCATGTAATTGAGCAGCCCTGCGGCTCCTCGTCCACACCTATACTACACACACAAAGGCCACAAACAAGATGTTTAGCGGTTAATTTTCACCATTGCATGTACCCACAAGAGTGAATGGGTGCACGTTAGAGGTTACCCTTGCCCAGTCCCATTTACTGGTCATTATTGGCACAAGATAGTGAAATTCCCCCTAACAGTGTAAATCACCTTAGCCACTAGTATTTTTCAACGGGGAGAACTGCTGCTGACCTTCATCCACGCCTTTAGCACAAACTTGGGACCGTTGATAAAGCTATTAAGGTTATTCACTGCATGCTACTACAGGCGTAGAGGTTTATAACTTGCAAATGACACTTGCCGGGCGTGTCTTTTAACAAATGAATAAAACACTTTGTCCTAAAACTGGGTTTCGCCCCAGTACAGATGGTTTGTAAATGACTCGTGTTCCTTCAGCTCTTCCTCGAGCCTTCCAGAAAGACCACTGTCATAACGACGTTGATCGAGCGGTTAATTTCAACCGCTGCATGTAGCCACAGGTGTTAGAGTGTACACGTTGGGGATGACCCTTGTCCGGGCGTTTCTCTTCGGCATTGAGTAGAGCAGCTTGTCCCAGAAATGTGTCTCGCCCCAGCGCAGGTAGTTTGTAGACTGCATGTACTGCTGGAGGTCTTCGTCAACACCTTCAGCACACACCTCGCCCACAACCACGATGATGAGGCGGTTAATGTTGTCCTCTAAGGCGTGGTGCTGAGCAACGTGGAACTCCCACCGGCACCATTCGCTCTCCAAGAAGTTTCTGCACAGCGAAAAATAAAGCCTAAAGTGTTGCATTATCTTACACGATTTTTAAAGGAATACTTTATGATCTATACATTCTAATTATCTCACTGATATAGGGAGTGGAAGATATATGAGACTATTCCTTCCTCCATAAGACAAAGTTCTTCTGCACTAGCGATGAGTGATGACGCCATCATGAAGGAACCATTTGAAGAATTTTCCTGTCCACGTTGTATGTTTTGTTACGGTTTCATTCGGTTTCATCTTGAAGAAAGCGATCTTGTGAGCGCATGTAAGAAGCACGATTGATGGAAAAGTATTTATTGCGCTGAAGGTGCCGCGTTTGGGATAATGCCCAAGCTTATATCTTGCAAACGGTGGACAGGGAAGGCTGAGATAAGTTTCTTAGACCTTCACGTGCTTTTTTAGAGGCTGCTTGCAGGAACATTGATTTTCCCAGAACAATGCTGACGCCTCCGTTCCCCGCTCGCAGCAATAGCTGAGTGCCTAAGTCTTTAAGGCACTCAGAGCAACAGGATGTGACGGATTCAGTTTTCAGCTGCGGAGAATGATTTCTGCGCGGACCAAGAAACAAAACCACTTGCGTTTACGAAATTTAAAGGCACGATAAGGATCATCTACCGGTCACAATTCTACCTACATTACGGCATCTCCCCTAACCACCTGTAATCTCGGCTACAGGTAACGACTTCCTGCACACCAAATTTGGATTACGGGATCTTTAGGAAGTTTCATAGGCTGTGGGAATCCTTCAGAATACTTAGTATTTCGAGGTTACAAATAGTAAACCACCCTAACAATGGCAATTAAGCGAGTTTTAAAAGGTTATAAATTCTTGGCGAATGTAATCATCCACGTGGTTTTCGTTTTTTCGCAGCTGGGGTTCGTCCGATCTTTCAAGCAATGTATCTGCTTCTCCTTTTGGTAAATGCCTGTCTGAATTTATCTACTGACCTCCTACAGTTTTTTTACACAAGGTAATCCTGTGGTTCTTATTTAGACAGGCCCGCTGTATTTTTTCAGTTGAGAAAAAAAAAAACACTCCCCTCGGCATCATGTTAAAATGCTGGACGAGGCCTCAGCCAGCTGCCAGCTCTGGTTTCCTGTCGCACTCACCCGCTGAATTGTTTGCTTATTTAGTCGTTTCCTTAAATGCTGGTTTGCTTAGTGGGGGTGTCTATCATAAAAAAATGACCTCGTAAACTTTAGGAGGAAATGTGGGATGATTTTTTTCTACCTACAAAGATCACACATGGTGCAGGGCACGAAAAAAGCACGCACCTGGTGATTCAGTAGAATCCCAATTACCTCGCCAACTTGTTGATGCAAAAGAACGATCACTTTGGGGCGGTCTCCAGCAAAGTTTAGACACAAGGCTTTCGCGCTAATTACCATTGCTTGTATATTCTTTACGGGGCACTGACGTCATTTGCATGGGTAGTAATGCTTTTTTAATGCACATAACGAAGGCGACAGTGATCTGTCTCCAACCTTCTGGGAATAAGCGCGAAAACGATGGCACGTAGAAAAGAACAAAGGACGGCGCCGTCATGTGTTATTTTCTACGTGCCGTCGTTTTCGTGCTCATTCCCAGTATGTATCACCAACTCGTCCAGCTTTCAATTGTCTCGAGCCATAGCAGCAGAATGCACACCACCACAATGCATCATTCCTTATCCTGCCGCGACAGGTAGACTCACTGTGTGAGGACCGCAATAGTGCGCCTAGAGCAAGAGACAGCCTCCTGGATGATGTCCTGGATGAGGAAGCCGCCCATGAAGTTTCGGTCGAAGGTGCACACGGAGAAGCCGTGCTGTTCGACCTTGGGAAGCAGCTCAGCGTAAACCCACTCGCGGTCCTTGTTGCTAAAAGAGACGAACACGTCGAAGTCCTTGTCCTCGTCCACGTCGTCCTCCTTGATGCACTGCAGGGAGCGGCAGACGCCCCGGGCGTACAGCCACACTATGACCTCTTGCTTGTACCTCAGGTACGCTGTAGCGGTGGCCAAGGTAGCGGTCAGTAACACTGTGGGAAAGCGCGGATCGAGTGATTAGCACCATCTTGGACGATATGGAGGGAGGTCGGTGTGGAAAACACTCTCAGTTAGGCTAACGAATGCTAAAGTTGGTTGCCGCAAAGAGGCTAACGAATGCTAAAGTTGGTTGCCGCAAAGACCGACCACTGAGGAAGCCCATGTATATTGATACCAGAGTTTCGAACCAGAATGTTTTAGGGTTCGATTCAGGTTCGCGTTCAACCCTTTCGAGTTCGTTTGCTGGTTCGGTTCCAGACCACCATAACGTAGTGGTTCGTCCCGGTTCAAATGGGTTCGGATGGGTTCGAGGATAAAAAAGCAGGAGTGTTTTCTCCGCTTTACTCCTTTTGTCCTCCGGGTTTCTCTGTTACGTTGGCATAAACCAAATTCATAATGTAAGCTTCTCAAGGGAAATTTATTGACGTGGCCAACTTAACTGCACCATCCACTGCAAAATGTTTTCCATGAGGGGTCAACGATTAAACGAAATAAAAGGTTCGCAGGGAAACTTAAGGCTGCTTATTGGTGTGGATGTGGATTACACTTTATGGAAACAAGGTTATTTTATTCATTTAGTTGAGCTCATTCATATTATTTATTTTGTTTTATTCTTGGCTGATATACCCGCAGTTTCATACACCGCGGGTGTTTTCTTGAGGAAACAAAAAAATGTCTGATGATTCCGATGCTCCCCTATGCTAAATTAGACTCCAGTGCGAACTGCAGTCTTCTGGGCGTTGGCGCAGGGCTGAGTCTCACGAAGTGATTGCGCCATCAGCGAACGCTCGATGGCGCGCACTCTGTACTCTGGCGTTACCTCATAGCGCGTCTCCGCGGTAAACATGTGTCGCGCAGCTTCGGCATACCAACCTACCCTTCACTCTTTCGCCATTCTTCGAAAGAGTGGCGAAAGTGACGTCATTTGCATGGGTAGTAATGCTTTTTTAATGCACATAACAAAGGCGACAATGATCTGTCTCCAACCTTCTGGGAATAAGCGCGAAAACGACGGCACGTCGTCTTCGCGCTTCCTCGTCTTTCCTGCTCGCTCTATCTTCGGTGGCCTCTTCGTTCTCTCGGTTACAACGAGATCGACTCCGAGGGACGATACAAAACCACAGGAGCGGGCGCGTAACGGGACACTGAAGACAACACCGAAGTTGGTCTAAATGGATAGATTGGCGGCTCCACAAAACGAATATACCACTCTGAGCTAGCACGTTTAAAATAATCTCGTAAATTAAAAAAATGAAGCTATCCGCCCCACAGTAGAGATGACGTAAACAGGTACTGACCGGATGTACCAACGTGACGAACAACAAAACGAGCAGCGCCCTAGGACTCGCAGACCAGGCTAGCACTAACCGCTGAGCCACTCACTCTCCGCAGAGTAGACAGGGACTGCCTGGTAACCTATAGAAAAATGCTATATCACTACAGAAAAGGCAGACTTTACTACCTGGAGTCGCATAAAACACTCATCAAGGAACAGGTCACAGCTTGGAGACAGACTCAAATCGGGATGTACGCAGACTCAATTTTATACAGCCAGTCCTACCCTGCCATACTAGACAAGTGCAAACACTGCAAGAAGAGGGTGGATTTAGAATACATCATCTGGTCCTGCTCCAAAATACATAACACTTATCACAGAACACTCATCCTTAAAACACTCGAGCAGCGGAAGACAGTTTTGCTCAGCTGGGAAGCTGACATCCAGCTACGAGTAGTCCGGATGGCCGAAGTCGGAGCCAGGGACCAAGGGCTCCTGGCTGATGGCGGAGGGGAAATGGGCAGGAATTGACTTCCGGTTGCCGTTTGTGTGATTCATGGAGGGAAGAAATGGTGTTATGCGAAACTCATGAAATGGCGCGAGGGATAAAATGCGTTGGTCAGTTGGTAAGTTCTCGGCCATTAGGATATCTTTCGCCGCAGAATCAACGCTGACAACGCTACCAGACTGTTGAACTTTCGTCTGAGCCCAACTTGCCAATTGCCTTAAGTGTCCCTTGAAGTGCTGTGCTCTACAACAATGGCCCTCGCCCGCGGAGCCGCCTTGCGATCCACTCCCCTCGCCGACCAGTGACGGGAAGCACCTCGTCTCCAAATAATGCACCCTCGCCGGTCTCTTCTGGCAGGCAGACATGTGACCTACTGGTGAGTGGGCAGTGTCCCGGTGTCGCCGACGCCTCCCCCCCCCCTCTGTGCCTCCCCCCTAGTGGCATCCTCGCCTGAATCATCTGGCAATGGGAAGCGTTCCTGCAAGCTGACCATAATGCCCCGTCCTTCCATTAAGCAGACGACCCGTCCATTTACCGTCGTTTTTTGGCACGATCGAGTGTCGCCGTGGTGTGGCTTTGCCCCCCCCCCCCTTTCTGGCCGGCTCATGACGGGCCGCCCTTTGTCTCCAAATCACGCATCTTCGCCGGAATCTTCTTGGTAGCCGGCAGGACGGCAGACATGTTGTTTACTGGAAAGTGGGCGACCTCTTTCGCGGGCAGGCAACTTCTATGGGTAGCAGAGAGCCTACCCGGCAGCCATCTTTTTTTCGTAGCATCAAATGTCTACACATGAATGCGCACCCGCACAGGTATTTTCGCACAATGGCGCCAATAATTTTTCTCGTAAAAAAATTGGTTGGTCTGCCACGCTTTTAAAGTGCCTATACTTTCAACGGCGTTTAATATTTAACACGATAACGTTAGCAGTGCTATAAGTCGAAAACTGTACGGCGTCGGCGCCAGCCTTGACCTGTCAAATGTGGCTGGTAGCGGTTAAAGCGACATCATTCTGCTAACCTTCTACGTGCTAACAGAAGGGCTAGAAGGAAGG
The DNA here is from genome assembly GCF_048455015.1 of Haemaphysalis longicornis. NCBI lineage: Eukaryota > Metazoa > Arthropoda > Arachnida > Ixodida > Ixodidae > Haemaphysalis > Haemaphysalis longicornis. The sequence goes on along the minus strand of NW_027526203.1, from coordinate 432,509,247 downwards.
AATGGCTATACAGACTCGCTGAATATAGGGAAACACCGGCGATAGGAACTTGCTAATGACACTTCAACGACAGGTGACGGCGCGAAACAGGTCACGAAACTAACACTGCCGTATCGATCGCAACTTTTAGATAACCGACTGATAGCAACTCTGAGCGCTGGCCATCGACCTTCTGGTGGTCGCTCTAAAGTATCCTTCACACGACGCGCGCCGACATTATGCCAAATGCCGACGATATTCCCGCATTTGTCAACATGGCGCGCGCGTAACAAAAGGAGCTGTCAGTCCCTCGTCACCTACCTCCGCCGTCGTGGCGCCACTCTAGACCCATAACGAATCGGAAACTCACTTAGTAACTTGGACTTTGCAACTCCCGCCGCGGCGGCGCGCCTTTCTCTATTCACCTCTGGTCCCACGATTGACCTCGCAGCGAGCGTAACCCCGCCGACAAGGACGCACCGGCGACTCGCACGCACTAATGCGGTAATTACTCTCGACACTACAGAGAGACAGCGACCCCATTGTATTTCAAACTAAATATGAGTGATAGAACACTATTCTCTGCGCTGTTAACAAGGGCCTCGAACTGGCAGCACCTTCAGCGGTGCGCTTTGCGCGCGGGTGGCGCAGGCGCGGTACGCCCCCCCTTTTGACAGCGGTGACCCTCGTGGCAGCTTTTGTCCCTGTATCGAACTGCGGCCGCAGTTTCCCGACCAGAAAAGCATTGATGGACTCTGGTGCTAGTGAAGATAGCAGCTTAGTGTAGTTACAGGCAGGGGTAATTGTCGCTGCTAGTTCAATGCTGAGTAACGGCCGCCTAAAGGAAGAGAATGTATTGGAGAATTCTATCGGATGTCCTTAGCATAAAACCAGTTGATCACCACTATTTTTTTAATTTCAGTTTAGTTGTTTCCTACAGTCTTATCTCATATATATATTAAAGACGATAGTCTTTCTTGGGCTACTTAAACACATAAATTTTGGTCTGTCTGTATGTCTGTATGTCTGTCTGTCCGTCTGTCTGTCTGTGACTCGATTCAGCCAACCGGCCAAAGCAAAACAATGCCTGCGCAATAGTCTTATATAGTCACAGCTAAATCTACTCGTCTATGTCCGGTGTAAGGTTCATACTTGTCAACATTGTTGAAGAAGAACAAGACATTACGCAAATATGCGACTACAAATCAATACAGAAGTGATATTTGCAGTGTTCCTTTATAAAAAAATCAAACATGCTTGACTTTTTCGAAATTAAATATCTCATCAACTGCAGAAAAAGAATGCACTCCGCCGTCGCCTCTGTCGCCCGCGCCACTATAGGTTCTGGCGCCATTTTAAGAAATTAACCGGCAACAGTTACGCAAGGTTCCACTAGATAGGTTTCACGTTCGGCTTGCAACGCACGTGGAGCAGGGAAACGTGGTTCTATAAACGTTGAAGTAGGGCGCCTCGACTAACGCGCGTCTTCGCCGTACGGCAGCGTTCGCATCGAGACACCCGGTTTGGAGCAGTGGAACGCGGGAAATTCAAAATGATTTAAGCAAACCTTTGGCGTCTGTATTTTGGGAGGAGCGCGACGCAAGAGGAACAACATGAGAGGTGAGTGGGAAAGCAAAGGGAGGCATTTACTTCGCAAAAGCCGATAAAGACTATCGTCTTTTGACGACATTTGCAACGAAAGTAGCAGATACGCGGCCAATTTTTTGTTTCGGAAACCCTTCGGTCAATATAAAACATGCATTACGCAATTATTTGTTGCCTTCAGTGTGATATGTCAATCCTACGCTACAAACAACATAATAGAGCAATACGTGCATAGAGAAGGACATTTTATAGCGTTTAGGTTGTCGTCATCCAAAAATTTCCGGCTATTTTGTGCGTGACTAAATTTCTGATTATTTGAGAGGGAGAGCGCCTCGTAATTTCTGTATGCTGAGTGCCCCAAAAATATAGAGGTTGGTCCGACCCACTAATCTACCGTAACCGGCCCGCTAATTCCTATAATCCAAATTCATCAACACACCAATTCCACTAATTCCCATTAGCTCACCCAGTCATCTCCCTAAAGCACCCAGCCCACCAGCTAATCCACATTAATCGACTTTAGTTTATGCGCCCCTTAATTTTAAGGTTAAAGCGATTCAAAGTCATGTAACAATGCTGCCACATCTACTTTAAAAATGCAATTCAGAAGGCCCCAAGATGTTTTTAAATTCTCATGCTCTGTTAGAACAGTAAACAAGGGACACGATGCATTGCACAAGAAGAAGTGCCGGTGAAATAGAGGACTCAAGTATTTGTGCCTCCCTGCTGCTTTATATAACTGCCTATTCAAACCAGAATAAATGTAAGATATGAATTCATTGTTCGTGATGCCCTTTCGCCTTCACAAGGGGACAGAGATTCCTTCAAATTAACAACACATGGAAACGTTTACACAATATTAACGCCACGCACATAGAAACCATGAATAATGAGCCATGATATGTTGCCTCCGAATGTACGGTCTAACCGAAGGTATTCTAAATGCAAAAAAAAAAAAAAAAAGGTGAGATGGACAGTATCTAAACCAAACTGATATAGTATATACGGAAACTTTCCATTAAACTGAGGGTAATAATAAGAAGACAACCTTATGGGTTGTGGAATGCATAATACTATTTAGCGGTGCTGTGGGCCCGGGCGAGTGGTAATACTATCTTCAGACGCAAGCTAGACCACCATAATTAAAAACTAAAAATTAGTTTTGAAGCTCCGGAACCGGTTCGGAATGGTTTCTTCGATTCGTTCCGGTTCGGATTCAGTTCCAAAACTCCGAAAGGCTTCCCGTTCCGGGCAAAAATTCGGGTTCGTTTCCGGTTTTAGGTTCCGTTCCGGTTCCGGTTCGACACCCTGATTGAAACAAACGCAGAGATAAATGAGTTACGGGATGTGAGAAAATATTTGAGGTGTGCCAAATGCTTGTCTTTTCTACCATGGAAAAGTCCTGCTAGAGCTGGGAGGAGAAGTCTCATATAGCAAAATTTCAAATCGTTGTGCGGATAGCTCCTCGCGACATTATTAACGCTGTCTCACTGTCTTCCCGGAAAGCCTTCAAGCTGTCTTTTTCTTTTTATTACAATAGCGTAAATAATAATAATAATAATAAGAAGAAGAAGAAGACGAAGAAGAAGAAGGAGGAAGAAGAAGAAGAAGAAGAAGAAGAAGAAGACGAAGAAGAAGAAGAAGAAGAAGAATAGTTCCTTTATTTTACAGCCAAAAGTGATGGCCGAGATCGCAAAAATAGCTGAAGAAACAGCTTTACCAGTTTACTACTGCCCACCGAGAAGAAAATACCAGAAAATATGAAGAAGCTCGCTAAACAGGGCAGAAACATCGTGCGCTTACACCTTGCACACGTAAAAATAAAAAAAATACAATGTCAAACAAAACAAGCAGCGAATATTTGCTTGATAAAAAAATATCAAGAATACAAAACAGGCTTTCACATTCCACATGTCGATCTTTAGATCGCATTTTACGCATTATGCAGGTATCTAGAAGTACACAACTATATACATACGCATATACAGGGTGATCAAAATTAGGCCGACAGGTTTTTTAAAATTAGGCGCTTAGATTTACGCGAAGGCCACTTCTGCAGTTAGATTATGTGCCCAGGGGGACACAGAATTAGGTGGTAATTATTGATGTCGGGGGCTTAATTAACTAAAATTGAGTAATTAACTTTTTAGTGGATGCAATAAGCAGGCATGTTTTATTGAAAAGTTAGACGCAATCGTATTTCTAAGCAGTTTCATTTCGCAGAATTCTTCTAGTGCATCCGTACTCCGAGATATCAAACTGCGAAGTTTAATTGCCGTTCGCATGATTACGCATGCTGTGCAGTGAAGACCGGGGCAAAGCTCCTCCCTTTTGTGACGTGCCCGCTGTGTAGGGTGTTTAGGTTGACAACGGAATGGAGGCATAGGCAAAAGTGATAACTGGCACCCTTTCAGTCTTGGCTGGAGTTATCGCAATCTGCAGTACTCGGAACCGCTATGTAAACACAGAACAAAAGGGAGGAGCCTTGCGCCGGCCTTCGCTGTCTAGCATGCGTAATCATGCGAATGGCAATTAAACTTCGCAGTTCGATATCTCGGAGTACGGATGTGCTAGAAGAATTCTGTCAAAGGAAACTGCTTAGAAAGACAATTGCGTCTAACTTTTCAATACAAACATACCTGCTTATTGCAGCCACTAGAAAGTTAATTACTAAATTTTAGTTAATTAAGCTATCGACATCAATAATTAGCACCTAATTATTTGTCCCGCTGGAGGCTTGTCCAGAATACCGGTGTTGTGCGACCAGGTCGTGGGTTCGGATCCCACACGGCAGGAATTTTTTCTCCACATTGTTTCTTTCTTTCTTTCCAAATTGTTTATCTGTTTCAATGACCTACCACATTCTCACCTTTGCTTTCCGAGGTTTTCTTGACTGCCAATCCTTATTTCTGTTTTATTTGAACGAGTCCCTCATTTCCTATTCTGATTCGCTATATATATATATATTTATATATATATATATTTATTTATATATATATATATATATATATATATATATATATATATATATATATATATATAGAAAGATAGGTCAGCAGTCTACAACGCCAAAGGAAGCATAGGGGTGTGGTTAGGCTCTTTTTCTTTTTCACTACGGTTAATGAAGTAAACATTTTTTTTAAATATACAGAAGAAAGAAAGAAAGAAAGAAAAACACGCGCCCAGAGTGGGGACCGAACCCACGCCTTTCGATTACATGTCGAATGCCTTACCAATTCGGCTATCTGGGCGACTGTGTTCTCCTTCACTTTCTGGGCTATTTATATTTACTAGAATTGTATCTGACGCTTGAGGGTGGTAGCCAGCGCCACTCTGACTACACGGGGAGAAGGGGACCTTCTTTTCAACCCCCGGGGCGTGACTCAAACGTCTACAGCCTGTCATGAGCGGGTAACTGGCGGGAAGCCCTCTTATGCTACCTAGGCATCAAGGCTGCCAGAGCCGAGACCCTCGCTGGGCTTTCGCAGAATAATATAGTAAGGAAATGAGGGGCTCGTTGAGGAATACAGAAAGATAGGTCAGCAGTCTACAACGCCAAAGGAAGCATAGGGGTGTGGTTAGGCTCTTTTTCTTTTTCACTATGGTTAATGAAGTAAACATTTTTGTTAAATATACAGAAGAAAGAAAGAAAGAAAAACACGCGCCCAGAGTGGGGACCGAACCCACGCCTTTCGATTACATGTCGAATGCCTTACCGCAGTCGCCCAGATAGCCGAATTGGTAAGGCATTCGACATGTAATCGAAAGGCGTGGGTTCGGTCCCCACTCTTGGCGCGTGTTTTTCTTTCTTTCTTTCTTTCTTTCTTTCTTTCTTTCTTCTGTATATTTAAAAAAAATGTTTACTTCATTAACCGTAGTGAAAAAGAAAAAGAGCCTAACCACACCCCTATGCTTCCTTTGGCGTTGTAGACTGCTGACCTATCTTTCTGTATTCCTCAACGAGCCCCTCATTTCCTTACTATATATATATATATATATATATATATATGCATATTGCTGAAGCGAATAGTAAACAGCAAAGTATTTAGGAATTCTGAAGTAAAGCTTACGCAGAAAGGGAATTCCGTACAGCAAGAGCGTGAATACTGTCCGTGATGGGCAAAGTTCTTTCTGCCCAAGTTCCATGAACTTCTTTCCGGAAGTGAGCGCATTGGCCCCTTCTTCGCACGCAATTTCGTTGTAATCCCGAATCTGCGGATGAGTGAGCAAACAGGTAAACACATAAATATAGATGGAGTAGCAAGAGACTCGCAACGAATGTTGTGTTGGATTCGTAACGCCTTACCACATCGTCCTTTGCTTCAGCCCACTGCCTGAAGGGGTAGTCTTCGCACTCGCACCTCCAAGGATTGCCTGACAGCCAGATGGCCGATATGTTCCGATCAGAAACCAAATGAACAGGAAAGGCGCGTAGCCGGTTCTTGCGCACATCTAGCACTGTTGTCGACTCCGGAATGGTTGCCGTCTCAATACCTGAGAGCAAATTGTTCGCTGTGTACAGTGAAATGAGGCGGGGGGTCATCTGCACCAATCTGTCGTCCAGTTTCCTCAGTCGGTTCTCACTCAAGTCCACAGAGTAACTGAGCCGCGGGAACGTTTCCGGGAGCTCTCTCAGCCCTCTGCGAGAGCAGTCGACGAAGATGCCCGAAGTAAATGCGCTGCGCTGGTGACATGCGCAGGTGCAGTTTTCGCTGCAGTTCGCAATCCATGGGACCAGGTCGCCTGCGGACAAGTTGAACAGCGGCTTTTCACGGTGCCAGTCGGGTTCTTCGCAAATGGGGTCGCCATTTTTGATGAAGGAAACGCTGCCATTCACCAGCCAGGAAAGCTGACAATCGCAGAAAAGAGGATTTTCTGTGGAACAAAAAGTGTAACCTATTAGGCTCAAGAAATATAACACGAATGCGAGTGTGTAACACTTCATGGGTAAGGAAAGGGAACGTGGCCGCCGGCTGATCTGGCACAGTGTCGAATACATGCAAATATGTGGGAACGTGTAGTTCTGTGTACTGAAACTTGGATTTGATTGGTTAAAACTTCAAATTCACTTTTCCGGACATATATTCATAAACACTGACAAGTGAACGTGCCAAAGAAAGAGGTTAATAAAGTAATTTTGAAGCTTAAAATTTATTCCGTTATAACCTGTGGACTCTTTAGCGTACTTACAACTACCGCTGCCACTGCTGGCGCTTGTAAGACGCCTGCTTCGGGTAGAGTGGTCGAAGATGGATTCGCCTTAGATCCGTCTAGAGTGGTTCATCCATTATTGATATTGATTGTTTAATTTTTATTTGTTTGCAGATGATTCTGGTATCACCCGCACTTCTTCGTTCGGTCGATGCACTCGAGTGTGTTACGATTCAGCACGTAGCTATTCTGTTCGCACCTACAGCAAGCTTTGTGCAGAGCTCCCGTGCTATGTGGCAGAGCCTGCAACTACTTATGCATTTCGCGTGGGCGCCTCGTTGGCGGTGTCTCAAGCCGTTGCAGCGACAGCCAATGGATCAAGTTGAAACTAGCATCGGTGGGGCACGGTCAGACTAGAGGAGCGGTGGGAAAGCGCGCCCGCCGCTGCTGCCGGCACCTCACGAAATCTGGAAAGAGCGTTGTGTGTGTCTGTACTATGTTCGGGTAGTGTGCAGAAGAACTACAGCAGCCGATCGATTTTTCGGACCTGGAGGGGAACGAGAAATAGTCCGAATAAAAGAGCAGTCCGAAAAATCCGACGGTCACAAAAACCAACTTTATTTCGTTCAGATAAGACTGAAGAAGTCGCGAATTGTTCCTCGTCTCAAATTCCCCCTTCGTGTGACAACGTCTGCTTGCATCTCTACAAGTGTCACGTTTTCTTTGTAAACATTACACAACACCGTCAAAGAGTCGGCAATGTCTTGTGCTGACGGTTGCGGGCGGTCGCGAGTACCTTCGTCAGGGTCAGAGCCGCTATGCGGCAGAGCAGTCACTTGGCGCACGATCTCGTCGTTATCCCGTTAGCTCCGCGAACAACTCTACGTTCCTGTCCACTGCAGCAACAAGATCAAAGTTTGTCATCCCGGCCGGAGTGAAGCCACTCCCCATCATATCCGAAGCTAGGCAGGTAGCTTAGGATTCAAAATGGCGTCGCCCTGGAGTCGCACCGTCGCTCTGTGGCGGAAACTTTTGTCCAAAAAATCCGACTTTTGGCTTTATTTTGTCGCAAATATCCGTTGTTCATATACGTTACTCCTATATGGGACAACTGGCGGTTCCTCGGGAAAGTCAGAAATATCCAGCAAGTCCAAATTTTTTTGGAGTCCAAAAAAAAAAAAAAAAAAAAAAAAACGGTCGGCTACTGTAGTAGCCCTGTTTTACCGTTAGCGTTTCCAGCATAAACACGCGGTGCCTAGGGGTGCAGGATGCATTCGTTTTGGAGCAGCGAATGCATGCTGTCACTCTGCTCGAGTCCTTTACTGTAACCTCGCCCGGAAGGGTATTCTTCTTGTATTGCTTCGGCTCATCTCTCGCCATGCAGTAAATAAGTTAAGTTTGCCTTCGTCTTCTTGTTGTCGTCACCAAGGCAGCAACCTTTGCTGGCCGCTTACGACGACGCTACCACACGCATGACGGAGGCGACAGAGCCCGATATGTGACGCCTTCCCGACAGTAACAAGGGCTTATCAAGTTGCCCATCCTGAGTATTTCGGCGCCTCTGTTCCCGCGCGTCATATAAGCATGCGTAATGCGGTGAATTTCCTGACCGAGAATTTTTTATATAAATTTCGATATGGGGGCTACGTGTGTGAGTAAGAGGGGGTGGCTCGGAAATTTATCTTCCTGTATGGTTGCGGCTGCTCTGTGGCTTCCACTGATTGATTGATTGATTGATTGATTGATTGATTGATTGATTGATTGATTGATTGATTGATTGATTGATTGATTGATTGATTGATTGATTGATTGATTGATTGATTGTAGGGATTAACGCGCCGACGCTACACAGGCGATGAGACGCGCCGTAGTGGAGGGCTCCGGAATAATTTTGACCACCTGGGGATCTTTAACGTGCGCTGAAACCTAGAACGCACGGGCGTTTTCGCTTTTAGCCGCCATTCGAAAAGAACGCGGGAATCGAACCCGCGTCCTTTTGCTCAGCAGCACAACGCCATAGCCACTGAGCCACCGCGGCGGGTTCTGTGGCTTCCATACAGCTTCTGTTGGTTCTGGGTGTAGTAACTATGTCCCACGCACGCAGTACATCATCCCCATACACCGGCGTGGTAGGCACGAACGTTTCAAAACAAAGTAAATACCGGCCTACCATGCCGGTATTTACTTTGTTTTGAAGCGTTCGTGTCGGCAGCCGCGTTTGATTGGACAGCACCGTCTAGAAAACAACATGTCTTGGGCCTGCGTCAGGTGATGGGTCCATTTAGTCATTATGATTGGCCGAGACTGGTGTTACAAAAGTTCTATGAGCATACATGACATCCCCGCAGCAGAAAGCAAGCCGCATGCATATAACGCTCGAGTGGTGTGCTCGGGCTGCGGGGAGGACACCTAATGGTAGCAGGATGGCATCCGGTTCGAGATACATAGCATGTGAGCATGCCCTCATCAACGCAATGGCCCTGTATTGTTTAGGTGTGCCCGTCGCCTTCGCGTCGGCACCTGCTTTCGCCTTGAGAAGCGTTGCCGGTGGAGCTGGGCCGAGCCCGACTCGGCGGGCGTAGCTCAGATTTTCCGCGTGCATTAGCTTTGATGGCTTTGACACACAGCTGTCCATTGCTCTTCAGAAGGGAAAAGGTTTGGACGTGTTGACTCATAGTCACACAGAAAACAAGCGTCCACGCCTCGTCCTGCGTTTTTTTACAGCGCTTGTTTTCTGTGTGTCCATCGCGTCTTCGTTCTGCCGAACAATAGAAAGAGGAAGGCGTCTGGATTCGGTACTGCGGAAACCATTTTTTCTTCCATCTCACATGTTCAAAGTTTTCGCCTTGAGTCAAAGCCACCTTTGGTGGAGAGGACATGGCAGGAACCCGCTGGTGCAAAAAACAAGCCCTACCCGACATGAGCAACCAGTTCGGCGCTTCATAGATTGGCCAGTGACTAAATGCTGGCATGAAGAAAGTGGACTCACCGTTTAGGACTAGCTCCCTCAGCTTGTCGAGTCTGCTAGGGAGGCTTTCTCTATGCACGGATCTCAGCTGGTTTTTCTGGAGTATGAGGACTTCCAAGTGGTCGAGGCTCCTAAAAGCGCCCATAACGTTCGTAATGTTGTTCGAGTAGGCGTAAATGAATGTTAACTGCAGGTTTTGTTCAAAATCTATCGCACGCAGTGCTGTCAGATTGTTGTTGTGAACGTAAAGATACCTCAAGCTGGGAAGGTGGCGGGTCGAGCCATTGAGGGACATTAGCAAATTTTCTGCGATGACAAGCTCCTTGAGGCTGAAAAGGCGCTGGAAGCAGTCCTTACCCAGCCACTCCAGTTTGTTCCCACTCAAGTACAGATGTTGAAGGAAAGAGTTGTTCCTAAAGGTGCCGTCTGCGATGAACCGAATAACATTGTTCGTTAAGCTTAGCACTTTCAAGTGTGTCATGTTGAAAAGTGCTTCGCCTATTTCTTCAATGAGATTCATAGACAGATTCAGGTTTTCCATACGCCTGGTAAAAATGAAACTCCTGCTTATGTTGGAAAGCCTATTTCCCGCCGCGTTGAAATACTCTAGAACCGACTCTCTGGGAAAAACATTGCCGGGAAGACGCCTAATCACGTTGTATGAAAGATCGAGGCTCTTTAACGCGAGTAACCTGGTTAAACAATTCCGGCGCAGTACCCTGATGTTGCACATCTGCAGGTCGAGTCTCTCTATCCCTGATTTGAGAAAGCCGAATTTGGGTAGAATGCTGATTCTGTTGTTGTCAACGAGCAGCACCTTCAGCCTGGGCAGAGTACCCCAAGATAATCTGACGATGCCGTTTATCATGTTGTGAGACAAATTCAGGTCCTGAAAAAAAAACACAGAAGAATACATGAACAAAAAAGAATACAAAGAATAATGCCAGAAGAATACACAGACGCAATACATAGACGTAATGACGACAAGAAAAAATTCTGTAGTCTGTCGTATTTTTGCCTGTCATACTGTCGTTTTGTCGTATTCTAGCTCTGTCGTGATTCTGGTGTTCTGTGGGATGTCGTATTCCTGTTCTGATTTTGATGTTTCGTCGTGCCGAATTCCAGTCTTGTCGTGATCCTGATGTTCCGTCAGCAGTTGCACGCGGTTTGAATGTTATTGCCCATTGTGAAGAATAGCGTAAATTGCAGTTCTGTTGTGACTACATGAATGTTTGTCGTTGTGAAAATTGACTTTGTCGTTACGACAGAAATGTATCTCGTAACAACACATGGCTTTCTAGTAACAACAGGGCTTGTGTTGTCAGAACAAAGTGTTTTGTCGTACGACACGAATTCTTGCTAGGTTTTTCCGGTATTCCTGTTGTGATTTTAGACTGGGTTAAACATTTCTTTGAACAAGTTCCGTGCTTTCTTGTTACAAATGAAGCCTCGCCAGTCGGACTAAGAATTGAAAGAATATATTTTCAGGGGCACCAATAAAAGGCCGTTAAGTCTCGAAATAATCAGTATATATATATCCGCGAAAAGTGTTTTTAATAAACGTCAGCTCTAGAAATTTGGTCAGCCTATCCTGCAGTTTAACTCGAAAATACCGGAGACATTCGCCAATCTTAAAAGCTTGAACGAAACAAGCGTGCACAACGCATCGCAAGGTCAAAGCTAAAGCAAGCGAAATTTCCAGTTCAAAACAAATTCGTAAAAACTGCCGACAAGAAACAGCTGACCTAGGGGGTCACCGTGGGGGAGAGGTTCTGATTAATCTACACAACGTGCACGGAAACCTTTTGAAAGAACCAAGAAGACAAAAAACCGTTGAATTTGAAAGAACTAGCTTTTCGTACCTCATTTAGCTCGACTGCACCCACGAAAGACCTTTCTTTACCAAAAAATTGGCTGTAATTTACGCTGTGAAGGTGGTTGGAAAGCAAAGCTTTACACGACACCCACAACAATTTCCCATGCGACGTCACTTGAATTCATACACGTGGCTCTACAAAGAGCGAAACCAGAGATTCTGCCAGCCGTTACCTGGAATTCGCGGGGGCGGCGTCCCGAACGCAGGGGCGTCGGCCACGGCCGAGCTAGAGCGGCGGACGCCGCCGCCGCTGTAGCCCGGCCGTGCGTCGGCAGAAAGAAAACGGAGAGCAGCGTCTTTCGAAGGGTGAGACAGCGGAACCTAGCCATCCTGACTCGCTAGCTAGGGGCTGCACCAGCGCGCGACACAAGAGCAAACACCGAAACAATTCGGCATGTGAACTTAGTGATTCCCATTTATACAGGTTTAAACTAGTTAGTTTAGTAAGCTTTAAAATTGCGAGAAAGCTGAGGGAACATTTATAATCGTTATTCATCAGAACCAGTTGCTGCTTTCGCCTTTTGTAATGCTCGTTAAAACACAACCTAATTGGTATTCACCAATTCAGAAAACGGAGTCTCATTCGTGGCAAGCAGTGCGCAAAGGGTAGCGTTTCTCTAGCGGTCGGATGTCTGTATGTGGTCTCTACATTCTGTTTTCCCGCCCTGCAAACCAATCCATAACGTATCTTTGCCGTACGACCACTTAATTACGTCGGGTCCGGGTTACCCGGGAGGTGCTGTCGAACAAGTTAATCAAGCCGTGCGAAGGAAGCGCGCAATGGACTCGAAGCAGGCCAGAACAGGCCAAAAACATCCGTCGCTAAAGAAGAAGGCAAAGCCGTCCTTCCAATGAGCCCGCCGGTGCGAGCAGGCAGCTGCGCGCGGGGAACGCTGAATAATAGCGCCCTATCGCCGCGGCTTCTACACTGTGCTCCGGGAGGGAAAACCACCCTCCCCCTCCTCACCCGCGTTCGGAGTTTCTTGTCCCGCACGCAACGAAGGAATCGTTGGCTGGGAGAGGCAGAAACTTTGCTTTAAAAATCGTGAGAACTAATGAAAACTTTATTTTGTGCTACAGTGACGTAGTATGGGCAAGAGTTGCACTGCGTTGCACTGCCACTTTTTTTAAGCTTATTATCGTAAAAACCATCCAAACGAGCGTTCCTAACTAAATGAACGCGGGCGCTGGCGGTTAATTGCGTATAGTTTGCCTCAAAGTAACCTACAGTTCTTTTGCGCTATACAACGGGGAAATGTATGACAAGCGCCAGCGGTTCACGAGTTTCGAACGCTTATGACTATACAAACCGCTTCGCTTTCGAATCCTCTGGGTTGCGCCACGATACGACAGAACACCGTGTGGCTCTACTTGGCTCCAGCGAGCGAGATACGACGACAAGGCGAGCTCCTAAAGTGCTGTGCACTTCAAATAACGTGTAATCGTATCAACCCATCTAAGATGTTGAAAATGAGAGTTAAGCTTGCAACGCAAATTTTTAGTAACTCTATGGCTAAAGGTCGGTTATTATATTTATATTAGATTATATTATATTAATTATAATGCGAACCGACAGCCCAGTTTACGCTTTTTTAAACGATTTCTTTGATGCACTGAACCGACGTTTTCCCGCAGAAGGCCTAAAACTGAAATTCAAGGATCTTTCTTCCCTACAAGCTGCATCTGAGTGGCTCGACGCTCGGGAGACCGAAGCCATGAATGGAGAAATTTCGAAAGACGTTTTCTTCACGCTATCAACCGCCGAAGGCTTACGCGTAACGTTAAAGTCAGTGCGAGAGCTTTTAGTTTACCTACTGATAGATTGCGGTTTGAAGTGTGTTCCAATAGCGAAGGTAAACCAGGACACCGTAAAATGATTTTTTTTTTGTATTATCGGTTAACCGGGAGGGCAGAACAAACAACCTACGTTTGTCACGCTCCTTCGGCCATACCGTATGCTGAGCTTCTATTCCTTGCTAAAGCAACCGCAGTTCGGCAACTCCACGCCTACCCGGAGCAAGCAAGCTTCCGTTGTGACCCTGGCACATTTGAAGAAATATTTACAGCGATTCATCTGTGGAACGCCCCGCCAAATTAGCTGAACTGAAAAAAAATACTTCATAGCATCGTTGATGAAGGAAGCTGGTAGAGCGATGATGCCTTCAAAGCTTCGACGACTCAGACGCAACAGTACTTCACTGCTTGATTTGATTGTAGGGTTTAACGCGCCGACGCAACGCAGGCGATGAGGCGCGCCGTAGTGGAGGGCTCCGGATTAATTTTGACCACCTGGGGATCTTTAACGTGCGCCGAAATCTCGTACACACCGGCGTTTTTGCTTTTCGCCTCCATCAGAAAAGCGGCCACCGCGGCCGGGAATCGAACCCGCGACCTCGTGCTCAGCCGCGCAACGCCTTAGCCACAGTACTTCACTGCATCGTCTACTATGTCACAGGATTTGTATCCGGGAATCTTGTCAGCTGCACGTCCCTCATTACTTCCGAAGAAGCTTTTGCGGGGAAAGATGGCCTTGTAACTCTCCCTGAAGCGGACCTAGTTAATTGCAAAACAAAGGGTTCGCTGACGCGCCCAAATATGCATCTGTTCGATATTTTCGAATGCACTGCACTCTTAATAAAAAAGGTCGTAAAAAGGTAGTAACGGCCGTATTTACTAACTCCTTATGTACCTTACTACTCCGCGGTTTTGTACGTAGGCTCTGGCACTAACAACTGCATGGTTAGTAAATTAACTGAGTGTAGGAAGTGGTAGCAGTAGATTAAGGTCGTGCTTATGACTAGGTTGTGCATGGCCAGTTAGTAAACGCATGTAGCTCAGAAGAGTGCTATCGCTGGGACTTTACTAGTGGGGGTAGTGGTGTTTACTGCCTGCTTCGGTTAGTAATTTTGACAAGTGCTACATTTACTACCTCCAGTTACTAAGTACCTAGTGTATACTGGGACAAGTAACTTATTAGTATTCCATTAGTGAATGCTCCGACCTTTTTTTTAAGAGTGTGAGACGAGAATTTCGCAAAACATGCCAGTGACCTAAATGTATGCGACCAAACCATTAATGCTGTGCCGGAAAATCACACCTTTATATTCCCATGCAGTACTTAGGAAATGCTAGCGAAGTTGTTGCATTATTATGAGTGCTTGCGCATGCGTCAGTATAGCAGGCAGTTGAAAAATAACAAAAAAGCCACGACTTGCGGAAAATGTCAAAGTTTGATGCCGATTGTCGGGACGAGTGCAACACCACTTTTGTAACCTATATTCAGGTGTCAATTTATGCGTGCTAAGTTTGTGGGTTTCGATTTTGTTCATTTGATAACGCTTCAATAATTTAAATAAATTGAGAAGAAACAACTGCGCACGTGTTTAATCATTGTTCTGGTGGCCAAAGAATGGGATAGAATTTTTTTTATTGTGGTTTCAGGTAAGGTTCTCCGGAAAGGTAAATAAGAGTGCCTTGTTTGACAGCCTCATCACTCCTAATGATCGTGGTGCGAACCGCGCAAATTTGATAATGATGTAGCGTCTTGTTCATGCCGTGTTGGCAATTCAACGTAGTCTCCAGGGCTCGGTGAAACTTGTGCAACCACGCTGCACGCTGACTACCAATCCCATGTCTTTCTTTTCGATCCCATTTCGTGGGAGCTGCGGGGGTAGGTGCATCGGGAATCAGGGAGTACAAAACAAAACATTTGCTTGATTCACATATGAATCCCGAAGGGTCGCTCAGGCGCAACTCAGGCGCAACTAGCCACGCGAAACTGCTCAACCTCGGCCAGTGTAGCTCGCGCTACAAAATCTGGCCCCGCCGTCGGTCGTCTGCGCCGACCGAAGAATAGAGCCATGGTTGCGAAAGGAAGCGGCGCGACGCATGAAATACCTACGCTGCAGCTCAGTTGCCTGCGAACACAGATGTCAACTTGCCCACGGCAGAGTCGTTCTGTACAAAAGCAAAGTAACTCTTCCGAAGACACGGTGACTGACCCCCATACGCCGATTGAGACTGATTGAGATACGATGGTATCGTAGAAGTGAGTGTATTGTTTGCTAGCTGGGAGACTAGCGACATCTACCGGCAAGGGAACGAGGATACAACGTTTTCTTGTCAAAGGAGAGGCACAGGCACAGGCATGGCGGCGCGCACACGCGCATGGAGGAAAGAAAGCTTAGGAGAGACCCCGCTAACTATCGGCGCATTGGGAAAAGTGTGGACAAAATGACGTGATTTTTGCGAGTTTTTGTAGGCCCCTGGCCACCGCGTCCTAGCAACGACACCGAAGCTAGGCCCGCCCACCCAGGCCTTACGTCACTGCATGACCCTGCCCGTAGTCGAAGGCTGTGCAGGCAGAGGTGAAGTAGATGGCAGTGAGGCGAGCTAAGGCGGAGGAGGTGGCTCTAGCGCGCAAAATACAAGCAACAAAGGGCGGCCTATCAAAATGGCGTTTCGACTTCAGTAGAAAGTGATGTCAGGGCCTATCCTAAGTTTTTCTTTCCTCCGTGCACACATGGTTGCTGGCATGCCCGCATCGCCAGTGAATTGTTCCCTGAGCAACAACGGTGAAAAGCAGTTGAAATTATCAGAACATGAAAAAAACGGCAAACTAACGCTTGCGTGTAACTTTCCAATATCGTTGTAAGACACAAAAAACACAGCCGTCACGAACCCTTAGGAAGCGGTAGCGACAACGTTCGGTGTATTTTCTGAATGAGCAAGTGCCAAAAGTTAATTTTCCTCGCTTATAGTTCAGGTATATATGGAAGCGTAACCCGTAGGGACTGAAGGTGGCAGGAAATAAGCTAAGTGGTTGAGTGCTTTCCGTCCCATCTCTTTACCTTTGGTCACATAGATAACAAAGTTGATATCACCGAAGTTTGGGTTTCGTCACTTTTTGTTCGATGCGTAGCGTTTTAGCGTGCCAAGTACGCTGATGCATGACATAAATGTTCTATTTACAAAACAACGCATACAAAATGGTTGTCTCAAAATGAAAGCAAACTTATTTGTACTCACGGTGAGATGAGGCAGTTTGTGGAATGAATAGGAGATGTCCGTAAGGAAATTGTTGTGCAAATCAATGAACTCTAAGTGGCTGACATTTGAAAAAAAGTCACGGCTCAGGTAGCTAATGAGGTTGTTCCCCAGCCACACCCTTCGGAGACCAGTAAATGTTCTCAAAACAGTGTTGTTGAGCTTCTCGATGAGATTGCCGGACATGTCCAGATCGGTTACATTCCTAAATGGGGGCAGGTTATCAGTGCTTTTAATGTAGTTGTTTGGCAGCCGCAGCTCCTTCAGTCCATAAACAGCTTCGAGACCATCGGGAATTGCGGACAGCTGATTATGGCCCATGTACAACGTCCGCAGAATACTCGCGCCCTTAAAGCTGTCCGGCTCCGTGAATTGCAGGGGAGTGTTCTTCACATACAGAGCCTTGACTGTGAGGTTTTCGAAGTACCGCGGAGGTAGTGTTGTGATGTTCACGCCGTCCAAGATTAAGAAGTCCATTTCGATGCCAGCAAGCTTCGAGAACTCTTCGGCAAGTTTGTCAGCGTCGCCGATGGCTCTGCAGAGCACCCGGGGGCCATGTTGGGTTGTGTTGCACAAGCACCAGTCTAGGTTTGGGCAGTCGACGCCAGATTCGGCTACACATGGACGTTCTCCAAGGCAGGCGTAGAGTACCAGGCTCGCCAAAGTGAGCTGTGCGGCCGCCCTCATCCCCGCGCTTCGGACGCCTCACCTGCCGCCGGCTGTGAAAACACATGCATCGGTTTAAAGAAATCCAAAATCGAGGAAAACGCAAAGATAAAGTGGGCACAGGTTTGTAAACTTTAATTACTGCAACACCTGCATTAGCGAAAGTGTTAAAATAACACAGGCGGGAGAAACAGTGCAGCAGGGCTAATTTTCCACATTCTCCCATTCACTGGACATCGATAGGAACCTTTTGTTACTGTTGGTCTCTTTTGAATGTCGCCTCGAGGGGGTGCTGCGAGCACTTATTGTATTTGGGGGTGAAAGGTTCTTTTTTCAAGTCGTATTTTTATATGCCATTTCAAAAATTAAGCAGCTATGTAATTTTAATTAAGGAAACCTTGCAAATATCACTTACGCATTGGTGTTTTGCCTCAAAGATGCCTAATGTCTGAATTTTTTTCCTTTGCTCAACAATTTTGACAAGTATGAACATTTCCACCAGATTTAGTAGTTTGGAAATATATTGCTTATGTAACGTCTGGTTCGATAATTTTAACTTTTTGCCGGGCGGTTGGATCGAGGAACCGAGAGACAGACAAACAAACCAAATTTTTTTTTGCGTTTAACAAGCCGAAGAATTTAAGACTGTCGTCTTTAACAAACTTTCCGTTACTCCTGTCTGACTCGTTAGAGACCCTACAGCACTTTTTCTTTCAACTTTTCTTTAAATCTTAAATGCTTTCACAAAGTAATCAACAAACGAATCCGACACTTAAAATAGGGGCTCACAAACTATCTCAGCCATAAATTGCTGCTCTTTGCCCATCAGATAAGTTTGAAAGGGACCCTGTAACCCTTTTTTCGACTTTTTTTATACCCTAAATGCTTCCAGAAAGTAATCAACCAACACGCTCAGTACTTCGAACAAGGTGTCACAAAGAACCTGAGCCAAAAATCACTGCTCTATGGCCATCATATAATTAAGAAACATTCTGAAAAACCCGTTCTCTCTTTCCCGGTCTCGGCGTTCTTCTAGCGCTCAAATTACGGCATTACAGTTGCAGCAGTAAACGCAATCGGTAACCACTTTAAAAATAAAGCCACCAATCAAAGCAGAGACGGAAGCCGCATATGCTGCCGCTCCAAACAATGCCGCTCCAGGCTGGCGATAACTGTAGCTTTTGCAGTGCTTCCAGGCGTGAAGGGAAGGTGCAGAATTCCTTTAAACTTGCTCAAAAGATTTTTCTCACTTTCCCGTTCTTGGCGTTCTTTGAGCGCTCGAATGACGTCATTAGAGCGGTTTAGTCGCTATTGGCCGGCTTCCTTTCAGTTGCAGAAAAGAAATGCATTGGTTAGCCTCTCGAAAAAAAAAATGCCACAAAAGCAAAGAAGAAGCGGAGTACCGATCTGCTGCGACGAGAAAATCGCCCATTGCCCACCCGTAATGGCGATAACTATAGCTTTCGCAGTGCTTCCAGGCGCGAAGGAAATAGTGTAAGCATTTATAGAAAATGTTGCAGAGTCCCTTTAAGGCCAAAATACATGGAGCGGACTTTCACGTCGAAGTTCGCGCGGCGCAAAATCTGACACGACACACAGTCGGATGTTCCCACGGCTACACGGCATCCAGAGCAGATACGGCGGCATAGCAGTTAATGTAAGTACCCTGAGCCAGCGTTCGCGGGCACCGTGACCCGACTACGCATGCGCGAGCCCGTTCCGACCGCTATGGTGTGCTAGCGGGCTAGCGTAGAGCGTGGTGGTGTCAAGGCCGGCTTCTGGGCCTGCCAGCGATGCTGGCCGCATGAACGGCGGCGCTCTAATTAGGACCGATTGTCCACGAACAGCCGATTTTTCTCTGAGGTATAAACATATGGTGTTTCAACTCAATATATGCAATATGCAATTGAACACCTTAGAGGCCCAGGTATTGTTCGCCCACACCCAAAGTGAAACCGCGTGACGAATGCGACACGCAGCGAGTGATATTCGTCTTGGCTGCCCACTGCTGTATAATTGTTTTTTGGGAAACTTTTAATAGAGCAAGATTTGCAGATTTTATGTGCAGAACATTCATCATAAAGTTGGTTTTGTCGGAAGGTGGGTCGCGGGCATAAAAAATTCATGTAACCCTAGACGCAAACAACTTCGCTGTACAATCTATGTAAATTAAAATTAGGATATTATTTAAAGTACGAAAACTTTTCATGGTTTTCTGGTGCATAAGCATAACAAGTGCACGCTAAACTTCGATTTATATAAGCACCATCAAAACACTCGTGTCACGGAACATGCGA
Organism: Haemaphysalis longicornis; assembly: GCF_048455015.1. Taxonomy (NCBI): domain Eukaryota; kingdom Metazoa; phylum Arthropoda; class Arachnida; order Ixodida; family Ixodidae; genus Haemaphysalis; species Haemaphysalis longicornis. The sequence goes on along the minus strand of NW_027526203.1, from coordinate 432,489,659 downwards.
GCTCGCGAATACTCGTCGGCGAGGAGGCGTCGCCCTAATTTGGGACCGAAACCTGCCCTACAAAAGTACCAAAGTACGAAAGCAGCACCATCAAGCATTAAGGAGAAAAAGAATAATACGTGGCATGCTACGTACATTACGATGCGATAGAGCTCTCTTCGGCACTCGCCTCGGCGCACCAGTGCACGGCCCTGCATACTGCCTCGCATCGCACCAGCGATGCCGTTGGAGCACCTCCGGTCGGGCATGCAGGCGCTGTCATGACTCGTCATTCGTGGCATGCGGATGTTGCCAGCCGATAAGCCCTTACAAGCGCCCTCACATCACTTCCGGGAACAGCCGCGATGGCCCTGTCGACAACGGCCGGAACTCGTGGTTCCGCATGAAAAGCGCCCCAGAGTAGTTGCGCGTTGCCCTGAAATTAGACATGCTGCTCTGGCTTCCGAAGAAAGCCTGGTGGTGCACCATCCCCTTCTTAAATTACTACGTGAAGACGCTTTGGTCAGATACAGGTACAGCTTTCACCAAGTGTGACTGAGCTTCCCTGATTATTTTTCTGAACGTGCGGTGCCCTACTCTCAGTTCGACATTATACTTTTCTTTTTCGTGGCATAGTTCTTTTAAGTGTAAGGAGAAAGCGCGCGCAAAAAAGAATTCCCTTCATGTTTGACAGGCCAAATCTGAACCTCATCTATGGTGGTGGTGGAGAAACATTTATTCAAGCGAAAGAGGTTCGCACTTGAAAGAAGCCCTCAGTCAGCTATGAGTCACTTCACAGAGGGCGGCTACCGTTTAATTTTGATAACATATGGTTCTTTAACGTCCCCTGACATGTTCTACAACCGGACGTTTTAGCTACGAAATCTGTTTACCAGAATACAACTCATTTTCAAATTTGTGCTAGTGCGGGCTTGAAAAATAGGAGATAAAGAATAGAATTTGAGTAAATGGAACAGCGCCTGCTGATTGAACAGCGCTTAATTTCTTAACGCTCATTATACCCCGTTTTTTCACTAAGACGCCTCCGCAATTGTACCAGTTTTCGTATCGTTCCTTACATGAATAATTTGCCGCTGCTCCACAGCTTCTGGCGGCTTCGTGTCCTTCGGAATAACTATTGCGGTGGAGCGAGTAATGACAATTGCTAAGGACAAGTTCCAGTATTATCTTTAGCTGAATTTACTTCCGCACCAACAATCAAGAGCAGTTAACTTGCCGCGGTCCCCAGTCCCCTCTAATTTTGTTAGGTCAGAGTTTGTTTCAAAAATAAATCCCAATCGAATTTCTGTTTTTACGCACTGAAAATACCACCGAGACTATACGAGGTACAACACAAGGGGACTGCAACACCGTTCTAGGGATAAAGCAACAGCACCCGAGGACCTTAAGTCCGGGCCGAAATGTTGACTCAAGGACGTTTATTTTGTTTGTCGTCTCGATCAAAATAGCACACAACCTGGCTTATAGCCGAACCCTGGACCTCGGGTTCAGTAGCGCAATGACTTAACTACTGAGCCGCTGTCGGGGGTTAATTCACTTTTAAAAAGCAATTTATACCCCCTTCTTTTTCCTTAACAGATCAGGGCTAAGAGTTCCGTATCCCTTTCACCGCTTTCCTTGCACAATTTCATGCCTTCTGCGTACCTGCGCGCTCGCATATCCGCTTAACGGCGCTTAACGGCCGCATAACGGCGCGGTATTACGGTTTTGGGGGATGTTTGAAGCCGGCAATATTAAAAAAATGCTGTGGTTGTCCACAGGCCCTGCGCGCTTCTTGGATTCAGGAGGACCGTGGTTTAAACCCCACTCCACAGCAAAATTTACCTTATTTTCTTTTCAACTCAATTAGTGAATTCGTATTGGAGCCTCCCTGAGAAATATGGCATCAATTTGAGCATTCCTTGATTTGTTTTCTTTTCTTTGAGCAGTCGCCTTTTTGTATGTGATCTATCGGCCATTTTCTATGCCAGTGACGCCGGATTCCCGGCCAACATAGTGAACTAACGCCTTTGCATTAAAACAATAGGGAGAAGCCCGGAACAGCGCATGTGCTCCTACCAAACACTCAGCGGTATCCCCGTGCACGCGACAGAAAGGTGGTAACAGGCGGCGCAGACCACGCAAAGATCAGGACCTTTGCCCACGGATGATTAAATCTCCGTGCCCATCCCCGTGTGGGATCAATTGAAGGATGAAATATTCAGTGGCAGTAGGCGAAACAGGCTCCTTGCGTGTTATGCCGGGCGATGTGGTCATAATCTCATGAAGCCTGCCTGGTTTTTCGGTTACTGAAAGAGTTAAGTGTCATTTTTGTTGTTAAGTGTTACGTTTATTAAATATCCTGTACATAATAGTGAACAAGCTGATAGACCAGTAATTTTGAAGATATTTAACGTGACCTTTTTTTTTGTGAATAGGATTAGATTCGCCATTTGGCTGAGCGAGACTGCCACCTCATTACTGGTTACTTTTAGAGCCCGTCCTGTGATGTCAGTACTTTTAAAACTGTTTTCTGCGTCAAGGTCTTGAGAGTACAAATTCGTATCAATATTGTAGGACACCTGAGCAATCCTTATCATGTAGTGAATGCTAAAACATTAGTGTTGAATTTGGAACGAATATGTCGGTGCTGTGTGCGTTGCCAAGTTTCCAAGCTGCTCTTGATGTAGACGGTTCAGTCTGTCGTCAATACAACGCTCAGGTTAAACTTGTAGAAGAAGACTTAGTGTTGCGTGGAAGGCAACGCGTTCATTCTATGCCATTGAATGACGTGGTGCCCACAGTGACTTGTGTGGAGGAATGAGCATGTGTACCAACATTATTGCTTCGTTTTGCCTTAGAGCCGTTCTCTTCCTTTTTTGGTTACTATGATTGAGAGGCTTTGTTTTGTTATCTCTCCGTACATCGCGTATGTATACGCATTGAAATAACAAATATACAGTATCAGCGGGAGCAGGCTTTTCTAACCATTTTATTGCTGCTTGGGGAACTACAACGCTCAAATTTCTGATATAGTACGGAGAACGTGTCTCTCACACATGTTTTTTAAGCTCACAGCTATTCACTAGGTTCACATTCACTCTGAATTGTACAGCTACACTTCTTCAGGGTTACGTGGTAGTCTTGCACTCCGGAGGGCGCCGGTTTGCATCTTACCCAGCACAAAGTTTACCTTTTTTTTTTACAACTGCCACGCACGGGACACCTTGAGTATTCATGGTGACGGTGAGGGGCGACACCGCGGACCCCGAGGCTACAAACATAAGCTATGACCAACCATGGCGACGGGTTTAAATGTGAAAGTAGGAAGCCTCAAACGGTGGCAGTCGCTGCCCTGGTCCAGCTCCAGCCGATGGTCTCCCTGTCTATCTATCAGGCAGGGAGCTCGGGGACGTTGCTGGGTACCAGAGTAACCCCAATCGATTCTGCACTACCCGTTCCCTGCTCTTTCACATGCCATAAGGTATTTTAAAAACCCTCTGTTCCAAATCACCAGGCCCAGACTGACTCTGACCTCCTTGAGGGAGTGTATCACCAAGGCGTATACCTGCTGTAAAAAAAGAATAGCTATTAGAAACGACGGCAAAAAGGTAAAAACCAAACAAGTGCTTCTAACTTCTGAGCTAAGTGTTCTACCATAGCCAGTCACTGCAGGTTTCATTCACTACAGTGTCCAACCATACATACCAAACTAACGCCTTTGTTCAAATTTCAGCTATATGGGCTTAGTACCGCTACCTGCCGTGGAACAGTGGCATCCGCTAAGTGTGCCGGGCACGCTTGCCCTCTGAGAACCATGATACTAACCAAATAAAATCCGCTAATTCTGAACAACCCCATTCTGCATACCCCCAGTCATGTGGAAAATTGAAAGGAGAGAAATCATAAACTTGGAGGTCACTCAGTATATCAAGTACCAAGAAGCCCAACAAACACAGTTCTTGTTTTCTTTCATAAACTTATACCGACGCAGCTCGTCGGGGGGCGGGGTGGCGTCTTGTCTCGGCGGCGACTTGGTACTTCGAAGCAGACTTGGTCTTGCCCCAGCCCCCCAGGTCTGCCCACGGTATCCCAACCAGCCGATACGGCATCTGCGACGCCCGCAAGTGTTGTGTCATCTGCGAAGGTATTTAGTGACGGTTCTGCCGTCGCTCCACCTCATCCAGCCGCCAAACCACAGGTGGCCATGGAAGTAGGTGTTGAGGATTGATTCCACGACGGCTTCTGAGTTCAACACACCCCACTCGTTGGCGGCATGGATTCCTTCCGCCACTTCAAACACGTTGTGAGGTGGAGGCCGCAAGGACTTCATCTTGTCCCTCTCTCAACAGTCAGACGACGACATGCAGGTAACACCGTCTCGGCTGGCTTCACACGCAGCAAAGGCGCAGCGCTGCATGCCTGGGTGGTGGCAAAAAGCCAGCAGATTCCCGAGTCAAAGCCCCCAGTCCAAAATGACTGCCTTAGTTTGCCACAAAAGTCAGAATCCTCACTGTCATCATGTTCATTCCGTAAATATTTCTGGTAGCACAAATTATTATGCAATGAACCTGCCGGGTCTTAATAAAAACCTAGTTGATGTATATGAAATCCTACATAAAATTCAACCAACTATCCTGTGCCTGCAAGTAAAGAAAAATGCAGTGTACGAAATAGCCGCGATTGAGAGCTGATGCTATGTCATTGGTGAAATATAGAAAATGGGTTCCGGATGAGTAACGTTTTCGGAATGCGTGCTGGCAGGGAGTGAAGAAAGAGTTATATTCCAGAAATTAGACAAGATTTGAGTAAATTATATGTTCTAATAATTTACAAGAGACACTAGTTATGAAAATTGGCCTGTATAATTGAGAGGAGACCCTGCGTTACCCGACTTGTGCGAAGGGACCACCTTACCCACTTTCCAGTCAAGCGGCAAAGTAGAACACTGAATAGATTGCGAAAAAATTAAGGACAAATAAATTGATGAATACACTTCAGTATTTTTAGGAACTTTGGGTTAATTTCATCCACGCCACCCCAAGGGGACAACTTCAGATTGTGAATTAAATGTCAGTGCTGCTGAGAGCCCCACCGTACGTACGCGGCGCCGATGTATTTCATGAAAGTGACCTCGATCATAAATCATCTGTTTGATTATGTCATTCATAACACATCTTCGGAAATATTCTTAGGCGCCCGTAACTTGGTATGCCTTTATCTCTCCGAGTGAGAGTGGAGGCCGATGAATTTGGAATCATCATAACTGGCATCTACAAAACTGGTTTCGTTGAATTGATTCCGCTTTGGCGTATTCTCCCGGTCATTTGGGACATGTCTTTCACGAAAATTGACGAATGGCATACTCCAAGAAAACTGATTTTACAACGTTTCTAACACTTACAACACAAAAACCCTTACACCGTATTTTATACTGATGCCTAAAAGTCTGCCACTGCTGCGGCATGTGCTGGACATGGTTCTCACTTTTCCAGCACAGAACACTAAAAAGAAACACTAGTATATTTACGGCTGAGACACACTATTCTAATTACAGTACAACAGATATCACAAACAAATATGCAACATCCGTTTATATTTAAGACTCCTTGGGTGTTGAACGGCGTTACGCGCAGGAATAACAAGTAGAAACGTGGTGTTGAACACATGTTTTGAACATCCGGCGGTTTGGCTTAATAGGCTCCGAACGAATCCATCCTGTTTGCTGCTTTCTGGTCCTCCGTTCATTTTCACTTATTGCTTGGTATTATGAAATGTGCCTGAGGATGTTGGTGTTCAGGTTAGCTGGCACCACAAAAGACAGCAGATAAAGACGAATGCATCAAACCCCGCTATCAACAATCTCTACATACGAAAATTCTGTTAACAAAATTTGCTAGGTCATTCAAACTTCAATATAATACAGCCTATATTGTCACAACAGAAATGTTTGCACACTAATGCATTGGTGTATAGGATTGACGGCGATTTTAAAGGGGCCCGGTGTATAGCACTCCATAGGGATATATGGGGTCTTGTGGAGGTATTTCATTAAACCTCCTAGGGTCCTTTTACTTTGATATCAGTCGTCTTATTTTGTCACTGCACCGCTTCACGCAAGCGATGAGAAACAAGATGCTCTCGAGCGGCTCACAGAGAAATCGACATCGTCTCGTGCTTGCTGTTCCGATGCAAGCGTACGATGCGCTACTAGCTTTATGTAAATACAGTAAATACAGCCTACTCTGCTTTATTCACCTGGTAACAATCTCGCCCGTTAAGAATATATTTTAGGCAATACATATGTATATAATGCAAGCGCAGGTCTTGGGGGGCTCGGCGTAAAGTGATGCATAATGTTTTAGGGTGAATATAAGCCGCACGCCCTTCGTATTTTCCTACGATCTCTAATATTGCCCCTGTAAAGACATTTCTTCAGAGGAAAACATTTGTACACAATAGTGAAGCTGATTTCAAAGGAGCTCAGCGTAAGTCTTTCTGTGAGAAAGAAGACGATGTTACGCATTCAACACAATCTCGTTTCAAAACGCGCGCCTGCGTTGACATCCGGGTGCGTCGCTTCGGCGGAGTGTAGTAGTAGTAGTAGTAGTAGTTAGTATTGTTGAATAAGGCGGACTTAGCCTTGCATAGCTGCCGGCAATTGCTCCGCCTAATCGTCCCCAATACCATATCAAATCTCTCAAAGTCATCACACCTCACTTAGTCCTAAAATAACAGACACGCAATGTCACCACACCTCACTTAGTCCTGTGGACTGCAAGAATCCGAGTAGGAGATGAGACACATCTCTTCGCACAATCCAGTGGTCCCTAGGAAAAATAATTGCCGTTCTTAAAGGGACCCTACAACACTTTCGATCAGCGCTTTCACTCTTTCCATCGCGGGTGGAACCCCCGCGAAAGCTTTATTTTTCGCCAGCACGGAGCGGCACTCCGTGATTTGCTCGTCCACGGCCGCTGGATGAGAGCGCACGCCTTTCATCCAGCGGCCGTGGCTCGTCACACCAGATACGCCTTCCATTTGTGCTTTGTTTTCTGGCTTTTTTTTAAAGCTGGTATCGAAAAGCGTTCATTGCTGCAACTGAAGAAAAACCGGCCAACAGCCGCTACATGGCCTTAGTAACGTAATTCGAGCCGTCGAAGAACTGCAAGACCGGGAAACAGATCAAAATCCTTTGAGCGAGTTTACAAGTTATCTGATAAGCATAGAGCAGTAATTTTTGGCTGAGGTACTCTGCGACCCCCTAATCTAACTACTGGGTGTGTTGGGTGACTACGTTCTTCAAGCATTTAAGATTTCAAAAACGGTGAAAAAAGTGTTGCAGGGTCCCGTTAACTTGCACCCGAGTATAGGCTCCGGACAGCGAAGTTTGCCGGGCGAGCGCAGCGCCTGCCGCGGCAGACCTGCGCGACTCTGGGTCGTTCCCGCCGCGACGACCCTTCAGTGCCCGTGAACGCACTTTTGCAAAAACGTGTGCCATAAGGTTATTTGCGGGCGTATCTACTACATACTGCAATGAAGTCATGCAGAAATGTTATATTGTAGGGAGAAGCCTCCAAATCAAACTGGACGCTGATAGAATGCTGTCGCCCTGCTGCCGGGTCGTAGGTTGGCACAGCTCGGAAGATTATGCAAGGCTTTGCATTTTCCCGCGGATTCTTCTGTTCTTTTTTTTTTTTTTTTTTCATTCACACCGGGCCGTCTCCGAGAGGGAACCACAGCACCAGAGATATTCATATCCAAAATCTATGCCTCTTCACACATACGCAGAAATATTGTCGCACTATAGACAGGCTCGTCGCAAATATCCAGCACCGGACCACCGACTAGCCAAAGAAGACGCCACCACGCTACGAAGACTCCAAACAAACACTTATCCTCACAACAGCATACTTCACGCCATGTACCCGACACAATACACTGCCAACTGCAAATACTGCCTGCAGAAAGGCACTGCAAATACTGCAGATACTGCAAAACTGCAAATACTGCAGAAAGGCACCCTATACCACATCGTTTGGGAGTGCTCCCACACGCCGCAACTCGCACCAAACCCCAATTCCTCCTTTCAGCAGTGGGTGGAGATGCTGACCAGTTCTGACCTCTCCGACCAGCAAACGTTGGTCGACAGAGCGAAGAAGGCCGGTAGACTCCAAGGGGTCCTGGACTGAGGACTCCTCTCACCGGGCGGGTGCCCCTGACATCAGCACCTTGCTATTTAATAAAAGTTTATTCCTCCTCCTCCTTTTTTTTTTGTGCAAATATGAAGCCATGATTACTGGAGTTCCTCTACATAGCTCCGACAGGGAGCTAAGAGTTGCGCGACCTCTTTGCACGCGCCGCCGTGATGACGTCACTCCAGTTATCCATGCCGCGCAGAGAAGCCCCTACTACGGCTGCACCGCAGCCGCCGACGCGGGCGGCACCGCGCCCCGCCCAGGAACAGCAGCAGCAGCCAGGGAGGAAATAAAAGTGCAGCACCCACCGCGTGCACCCACCGCACCTTTTAATATTTATCTTGCTAAAGCTGAAGAACTCCTATCGTCCCAGTTCAGTTACACAACGATTTTCATTTGCATGCTTGTGTACTGCGAAAAATTTTAATACCCGATTAGCACTTCCTGCTGTGCTGGTTGGTGAGTAGATCCATGGTTTGTAGCGCAACGAAAAGCTGTTTTTAGTTGCGCTTCAAACCACGGGAATTTCAGTACGAGCTTCCTTTGCTGGAAAATTTTGCTTTGGCGTTTATATCGGAAATACCTTAGAGCTAAATTATTTCCTAATTTTAGTATTTAGAATTGCGATTCTACAGTTCAGATGATAAAAAATTAAGATTGCTAGGCTATGTGCCACATAAAAACGAGGGCACTAATGGCTTCATATTAAAGACTAGGAGTAAAACTTTGTTTTTATTTTTATTCTAAATATTGACGCTCATGGTGCAACTGTAAGCCCAGGACGGGGCCCTTTATAAACCCTTTTTATAACAGGCACTAACGTACAGATCGCTTTCTCCCTGGATACGCGATTTTGAGTATCCTGCAAACCTTGCCTCTTCAATCTTCTTATTTGTGCTAATGGTTTCCCCCATATAGGCGGACACAGGGTATGTTACGAAGCCCTGGACTTCAGGCTTCAAGCTTGCATAGTCAGAAAATGTGCGTCTCAAAACACCCTCCCCATTTCCGTTTTTTTTTTTTTTGCGTAGACTACCCTGTCAACACTGGAGAGGATTAGTCATCCACGTATGACACCTTGGGCATTTTGGACGACAAATAACTTACCTGCAAGTAATCGAGGCCGTCGAACAAGCTGCTTACAGCCGTGATGCGGTTGTCATGAAATTCGACTGATTTGAGCCTTCTTGTATTCTCCAAAAGACGATATGGTATATGCTGGATGTGGTTGCCCGACAGCACCAAGTACTTCAGCTTTGGGGATGCGGACAGGAATTTTTCATCTATTGTCTGGATTGCGTTGAATCGAAGATCAAACACTGTCAATACAGGTAACTTCATCACGCCTTTTAGGAACTTGATATGGCTCCTGTGTATCCGCAGCGCTTTCAGGCGACTCGCGGCGCTCAGGCCGCTGGGAACGCTCTCCAGCTGTGCGTTCTCGATTATCAGCCGAAACAACCAGCCCATGCGAGTGAAGGCTGCCTCCCCTATGTCCCGCAACGGGCAGTTTCTCACGACGAGCATGTGGATGGTGTGGTTCGAAAACCAATCACCCGGAATCTCACTGATTAGAACGTTGTCGAAAGTGAGCCTCTTGACGGTGACGTTCTGCAACATGGCCATGTCAGGGCCAAGCTCCTGGAATTGTGAGACATTCCGGCATAACGCTGTAGACCCTTGCCTTCGGACTGAGCACTGGCAGCGTACCAGCTGCGGGCAGGTAGTGTTCACGATGTGCCGATTTCTGGCGTAGGATGAGCAGAATCCGCTCACAAGCACCACCACGAGGACAAGCACACCGCGAGCTTCGGTTGTCAGCTCCCAAAGCATTTTGGTAAGGGGAGGGGGGTTCGGTTTACTGTTGCGTGGCTGCATGTGTGGCCGTCACGATAAAACTCCATTGTACAGGAGCACCAGCCATGGGTATCAACACAAACGACATTGGAGGCAGGGATTCTGTCGCCTTATCAGAACGGCTAAAACATTTACTGTAAAAGGGAAGACTCAACAAGCCGTATTTTCAGCAGCCGCTTCGGAGTCGCCCTAGTTATCCGCGAAGAATTCGCACGCAGGCCTGCACATGCTCCACCTATCCGAAGTAGCTCCGTGGGACATCCCTTCTGTCCCGTGACCTCACGAATTGCCGGCTTTTTGGGACACTACACGGCACTCTTGGCCATCGCTGAACAGCACCACTCACTCGAACGAGGTTCCTTGCGGCAAGGCACAAATGCCCACAAAAACAATCTACGGGCGTCGGCTGACGACTTTTCTCGGTGAAGCTTGGTTCTATTGTTCAGAGGAACAGCACCTCGCATTTGAGCATCACCGCTGACGCGGAGGGCTAAATTTATTTATTTATTTATTTATTTATTTATTTATTTATTTATTTATTTATTTATTTATTTATTTATTTATTTATTTATTTATTTATTTATTTTGTAGCAAGGATAACGAGCAGCTCTTCTAACGCCATCAGCTTATCCGGTTATGCGCCACATCTAGAAAGAGTGCCATGCGATCGTGGCCAATCTACGCACGGTGGTATGCGCGCACGCTGGTAGCAGTGGAAGAAGTACGGCAGAAGGTGCTTGGCGCGTGTGTTCGGCCATCGTCTGTACGCTTGTACCTGCGCTCGCCTTGCTTCTGCTCCTGCCAATAAACAACGTTCGGTCTGCTACCGGAGGGTCAACTATATCCTTTACAAGTGGTGGAGGTCAGGTGTTTCGGTCCCATCCTGGAGCTACGCAATCGAACGCTGTCCACGATGAACCACGAATCCGTCCAGCAGCCTTCGTCGGCGGCACCAACCGTCATCTGCTCGGGCGCACTGCGCGAGCGGGATCCACCCAAGTTCAACGGCACCGACGGAAATGATGCTGAGGACTGGCTTTCCATGTTCGAACGTGTGTAACCACAACCGATGGGATGACAAGAACAAATTGATCAATGTCCCCTTCTCTCTCACCGGCCTCGCGGAAACGTGGTGGAATAATAACGAATCCCGCAACAAGACGTGGTCCTCCTTCCGCTGTAACTTCACGGAAGTCTTCGGGCGCCCTTCGGTGAGGAAGCTTCAAGCCGAGCAGCGCTTACGTGTGCGATGACAGCAGGCTGGGGAGACGTTCACTAGCTATATAGAGGATGTCATCGACCTGTGCAAACGCGTCGACCCCTCCATGGCAGAAACAGAGAAGGTCCGACACATCTTAAAGGGAGTCGATGACGACGCCTTCCAGATGTTACTATCCAAGGACCCCCGAACTGTCGTTGACGTCGTCCGCCTTTGCCAGAGTTTCGACGAGCTGCGCAAGCAGCGAGCCCTCACACGGCAAGGTTGTGTTCGGGAGCAGCCCGTATCAAGTGTGGAGGCAGTATATGAAGGGGACCCTGCGCTGCTTGCGCGAATCAGATTTCATTCGGGAAGAGGTGGCCCGCCAAGTCTCCCTCCTGCCCTACATCTCAGACCCATTTTCCACCCTGGCGCCTTCGCTTCAGAATGTCATAAAGGAAGAGGTCGCTGAGGCACTACCATCGGATCAGCATAACCTGCCCGTAGCTGCGCCCCTGACCTACTCATCGGTAGCAGGACGGCTATCGCACCAGCCTGCTTCGTTCTCTCGCCGACCTGTTGTATGCCCACCTGCCGCTTCCTTTCCTGCCGCCTCCTTTCCATCAGCGCCCCGTGCTCCAGCTTCATTACCAGCACGACCGCCGATAAGCCAGGTGAGCAGTCCCCAGCTAACGGGTGCGTGGCGCACGCAGGACAATCGTCCGATTTGTTTTGCATGTGGCACGCCAGGGCATGCCGCTCGCTACTGTCGCCGCCGCATATTGCCGCCCGTCGCCAGCTATCCCCAGGCGCCTTTTTACGCCACCCCTTACTTTTCGCCGTATGCCGCTCAACCAGCGCCGTACAATTTGCCCCCTGAGCCGACTGACCGTCCAACTTTCGCTGGCCGCCGTTCAGCTTCTCCACGTCGCCGTTCGGTGTCTCCCATGCGTCGCCGCCCTACTAATGCCGAAGAGGAAAACTAAAAGCCGCAGTTCCGGAGGCAAGAACTGCGTCGCCATCGAATCCTAGAAGTGCTCATTTCTCGCCTAAAAATGTTATCGACGTAATTGTGGAAGGTGTCCCTACCATTGCTCTCATCGACACTGGAGCCGCTGTTTCGGTCATCCACGCCGACCTCTGCCGTTCTATTCGAAAAGTCATGACGCCCCTTTCTGGACTCTCGTTACGCACCGCCAGTTCACAGCCCATTAAGCCGCTAGCCGCTTGCACAGCTCGTGTCGTCATCCAGAACAATTCCTACACCATTGAATTCATCGTGCTGCCAGCTTGCTCTCACGACATCATCCTCGGGTGGGACTTTCTTTCCCACAATAACGCTATCATTAATTGTTCCCGTGCTGAAGTAGAGCTTTCTTCTGTTCTTTTCGACGGTTCCTGTAATGCCGCTACAAAATTACTCGTCGCTGAAGACACCGACGTCCCGCCCAGCTCCTCCGTCATCGTGCCCCTGTGCTGTACCTCTGTTCCCGACGCCCCTGTTTTGTTTACGCCTTCTGTCATTTTCTTTCGCCGCAAATGCCTTCCACTACCTTCCGCCGTTTTGGCTGTGCGTGATGGCGCCACCACTATGTTGGTGACCAATCCGTCAGCGACCCCGTGCGCTCTTCTACAGGGAGAAACACTTGGCTTCGCAGAGCTTGTAGATTCTCGTCTAGTTGTTGACGTACCAGGTGATCTTTCTCATGTTGAGATCAGTGAACTGAGTGCTTCTCCATGTTCGCCCGGGCTATTGTCATCCGATGCCTTTGCCCACTGCATCGACGCCAATCTGGATGTAACCCAGCGAGAACGTATTACTTCATTGCTTTCGAAGTTTCGTTCTTCCTTTGACTGCACGCAAACCTCGCTGTGCCGCACGTCTACTGTTACGCACTCAGTCGACACAGGATCACATGCTCCACTTCGACAGCGCCCATATCGTGTGTCTCCGACAGAGCGGCGAACCATTGAAGACCACGTCACAGATACGCTTCAACGAGGTGTTATTCGCCCCTCGAAGAGTCCGTGGGCTTCACCAGTGGTTATGGTTAAGAAGAAAGACGGCTCTATTCGGTTTTGCGTTGATTATCGCCGCTTGAATACCATCACAAGAAAAGACGTGTACCCTCTTCCGCGCATCGACGATGCGCTGGACTGTCTGCAGGGAGCGGAATTTTTCTCGTCACTCGACTTACGCTCCGGGTACTGGCAAGTTCCCATGGCCGAGGCTGATCGCGCAAAGACGGCATTTGTAATCCCAGACGGCCTTTACGAATTTAACGTTATGCCGTTTGGGCTTTGCAACGCCCCCGCCACGTTCGAAAGAATGATGGACAGTCTCCTCCGTGGCCTCAAGTGGAAGACGTGCCTCTGTTACCTGGACGACGTAGTCGTTTTCTCCCCCGATTTCGAGACACACCTGATTCGCCTAGAACAAGTCCTGACTTGCCTTGCGAACGCTGGGATGCAGCTAAACCTCAAAAAATGCCGCTTCGCCGCACGCAAGCTTACCATCCTGGGTCATGTCGTTTCCAAAGACGGCATCAGCCCCGACGCAACAAAGCTTCGAGCCGTTGCAGAGTTCCAGAAGCCGACCACACTGAAGGCGCTTCGGAGCTTCATTGGCCTCTGTTCTTATTTTCGACGGTTTGTTCGCAACTTCGCGACCATCATTTCGCCTCTTACCAAGCTCCTCGGTAACGACAGCGGCATTTCTGCTTGGTCACCATCGTGCGACGAGGCGTTTGCGACACTGCGTCGTTTGTTGACATCCCCGCCTATATTACGGCATTTCGACCCGTCGGACCCCACGGAAGTGCACACTGATGCGAGTGGGATTGGCCTCGGTGCCGTGCTCGCTCAGCGGAAATCCGGCTGTGAGGAGTATGTTGTTGCGTACGCAAGTCGGGCACTGAAGAAAGCAGAAACAAATTACTCCGTCACAGAGAAGGAATGTTTGGCCATAATATGGGCGCTTGGGAAGTTCCGCCCGTACTTGTATGGCCGCCCATTTGACGTGGTGACCGATCACCACGCGCTTTGTTGGCTCGCCTCCCTGAAGGATCCTTCAGGTCGTCTTGGGCGGTGGGCTCTTCGCCTGCAAGAATATGATATCCGCGTGGTTTACCGTTCCGGCCGTAAGCATTCGGATGCTGACGCACTCTCCCTCTCTCCGATCCCGGCTGACGTGTCTCACCTTGCCACAGCGGACTGTAGCTTGTCGTCGCTCAGTGTCACCAACATGACTGCCGAGCAGCGTAAGGACCCAGGGATAGCTTCCATAATCGGCTTCCAGTCTGGTCCTTCAGCTACCGGCGCACCCAGAGCACTGCGGCGACAAGCCTCTCACTACCAACGGCGTGAAGAGCTCCTTTATCGTCGGAATTACAACTCGGACGGTCGCAAGTGGCTTTTGGTTATCCCACGCCATCTGCGTGCCGACATCTGCTCCGCCTTTCATGCCGACCCGAGTTGCGCGCACGCTGGCGTCCTCAAAACGTACGAGCGACTACGCCTACGTTACTATTGGAGGGGCATGTATACCTACGTGCGGAAGTACGTGCGCTCATGTCCGGAGTGTCAGCGTCGCAAATCACCGCCTATTCGCTCTACAGCCCCGTTGCAACCACTACCGTGCCCCTCGAAACCCTTCGATCGCGTTGGAATCGATCTGTACGGGCCCCTGCCTTTAACGGCTGCCGGTAACCGGTGGATAATTGTAGCGGTCGACCACCTCACAACGTACGCCGAAACAGCTGCCTTGCCGGCATCCACGGCTCGTGACGTCGCCAGTTTTCTTTTGCGTAACTTTGTACTTCGTCACGGAGCGCCTCGGGAACTTCTGAGTGATCGTGGCCGTGTTTTCCTATCGGACGTTGTGAAAGCTCTACTCGCCGAATGCCACGTTGTTCACCGCACGAGCTCCTCGTACCACCCGCAAACCAATGGGCTCACAGAGCGCTTCAACCGCACCCTGGGAGATATGCTATCAATGTACGTGTCGTCGGATCACTCCAATTGGGACCTCGTACTTCCGTTCATGACGTATGCATACAACACGGCTACGCAGACAACGACAGGATTTTCTCCGTTTTTCCTACTTTATGGACGCGAGCCGACCTGTACACTGGACACCATTCTGCCTTACAACCCTGACGCCACAAAATTTAAACCGGTTTCGCAACTAGCGCAGCAAGCCGAAGAGTGTCGCCAACTCGCCCGTTCCTTTACAACTGCAGACCAACAGCGCCAGAAGCATCGCCGTGACGATTTCACCACCCCTCCGACATTTGAACCCGGCTCACATGTCTGGCTTTGGGTGCCCTGCCCAACACCGGGTCTCTCCTCTAAACTTGTCGCCAAATATCATGACCCTTACAAAGTCATCGCCCGCACTTCGCCCGTGAACTACATTGTGGAACCAGTCACCCCCTCCTCTGATCTTCGCCGCCGGGGGCGTGAAACAGTCCACGTTGAACGACTGAAGCCCTACTACGACCCCCTGGTGTCGTCCTCACCCTAAGTCGCCAGGATGGCTCCTTTTCACCGGGGGCGATTGTAGCAAGTATAACGAGCAGCTCTTCTAACGCCATCAGCTTATCCGGGTATGCGCCACATCAAGAAATAGTGCCATGCGATCGTGGCCAATCTACGCACGACGGTATGCGCGCACGCTGGTAGCAGTGGAAGAAGTAGTACGGCAGAAGGTGCTTGGCGCGTGTGTTCGGCCATCGTCTGTACGCTTGTACCTGCGCTCGCCTTGCTTCTGCTCCTGCCAATAAACAACGTTCGGTCTGCTACCGGAGGGTCAACTATATCCCTTACAATTTATTTATTTATTTATTTATTTATTTATTTATTTATTTATTTATTTATTTATTTATTTATTTATTTATTTATTTATTTATTTATTTATTTATTTATTTATTTATTTATTTATTTATTTATTTATTTATTTATTTATTTATTTATTTATTTATTTATTTATTTATTTATTTATTTATTTATTTATTTATTTATTTATCATACCTCAAAAACCTCAGGGCGGGGTGTTACATGAGGGGGGGGGGGGGGGGCATTTTATGAGGGTTTCTTCAATGTGCGTTTTGAAAAGTGGAGGAATGGAATGGTGCATGACGTGGAGCGGAAGGTCCTTCCAATCTTTCGCTATCTGAACAAAAAATGACCGAAGGTGAGCAGTTGTACGGGCATGCGCAGGGTAAACTGTGTTGTGGTGGTTATTGCGGGAAGACATGCGATGCGCGGGCATAATACCAGACGCGTCGGACAGTGCATGAAAAAAAATTATGAAAGAGAACTAATCCTTTGCATTGCAGTTCCAGGTTGGGAAGATGGGCTTTGATCTCTAAGTTAGTAACGCTTGAGTGGCGCTAGTAATCTGAATATATAAATCTAGATGCTCTATTTTGGACAGATTCTAAGATTTTCGATGGATTAGATTGGGGTGGGTCGCAGACGGCGCAAGTGTATTCAAGTTTCGGACAGACTAGTGTTTGATATGCTAAAAGTTTAACACAAGGGAAAGCGAGTCATAGATTTCGTCTGAGGTATCCAAGAACTTTGTTTCGTTAGAAATGTTTGTTATGTGGGACGACCAAGTAAGATCTGGCGTAATGTTTACACCTAAATATTTGTATGAATTTGTATGTATGGATTGTATGTATGAAAAAAAGTATGAAGGAACCGGGTTGGAGTTCTTGCGATGAAAAGAAACGACGGATGTTTTCCTAATCTTCGGAGTCATTAGCCAATTTTTCCACCAGGTTTCAATAGGTATTAGATCATTTTAAACGATCTGGGAGTCATTACGGCAGTTTATAGGACGATAAATCACACAGTCGTCAGCGAATAGATGGATTTTGGGACGATATATTGATAAGTAGGCTGCTAATATAAATTAAATTAACATAAAAATATAAGGGTACCACGCACTGTACCCCAAAGTACACCTGAAAGGACGGGACGCCTGGTAGATAATATCTGGTTGGAGTAAACGAACTGTTCCCGGTTTGACAAAAAAAAAATAATTTATCCATTGTAGAACTACTGGGTCTAAGCGCGAAAGTTTAAAAAAAAAAGGCGTTTATAGGGTACTTTATCGAAAGCTTTGTCAAAATCTAGGAAAAGGGCATCTACAGGAATGTTCTGATCGATACTCTAGCTTATGTCGTTATTAAAGAGCGCTAGTTGTGAGTCACAGGAGAGGCCTTTATGAAATCCGTGCTGACTGGAATGGAAAGTTTACAGAGGTAAGGAATTTGACTGTTTGAGAATAAATTATGTGTTCTATTATTTTGCAGCACACGCATGTTAGTGATATTGGGCGGTAGTTTGAAGGTGGGGATGACGGACATTTCTTGGATATTGGGATGACCTTGCTAACCTTCCAGTCCCGTGGCACCACTCCAGATGACAGGGATTGCTGGAAGAGTGCGACAATATGACAGCAGAGAGGTGTTTGGTGTTTTATACAGCCAACACCAGCTGATTACGTCACTTTTAAGGAATCAATGACTTGGATGATACCATTTAGTTCGAAAATGACACTGGGCATAGCAGGGTAATCATAGGGCGGCACACTTGGAAATACCTCGGTCCCACATGGAAATACATCGTAAGGTTTACCGGTAAACACTGAGTAAAACGTAGAGTTTAGTGTTTCGGCACCTTGAACACCGGGATTGAAATGTTTTGCTGATCTAATAACGAAATGGGTTTAGCATGGGTTGGGTTTCTGGTGTTCCAAAACTTTTTGGGGTTTGTGCGTAGCATGCCTGGTAGGGTGGACGCAAAGAACGTCAGCTTAGCGTCCGAGATCATGGATGCGTAAAGTTTTTCAGTCTCACGATATTTTTCCCAAGCGTGATTGGACTTTGATTTTTTGGCTGACCGGAATTGTCTTTTCTTTTCGTTGCTAAGTTGTTTTAAATTATTATTGTACCATGGCGAAGTAGGCCGTTCTGCAATGGTAATTGGGTGATTATATCTCGGCTAGTGATCGTTACGATTTTAAGCCGTGGAGGTAAGCTTACCTGACGCATTTTACAGCCAACAACATAGAAGAAGTGCGCATGCCGATTTTTAAGATATCGAAAATGCCCAGCCAAGGATAACTTAAGGTGCCAAGTATGTTGCTTAACAGAACCGAAACCGAAACTGGTTTGAATCGCAATCTTGGACATCGTCCAATCACATAGCATCTCGAATGCGCATCGCTTTTGTTAGTTGTCGCATGGTATTTTTGTCACGTGGTATTTTTTTCTTCTTTCACACTTTATATATTAAATTCTGCTGTATCGACCATATAAACAATGAAAAATGTGTTTTTTCGGCCAGTCGATGCAATGAAAACAAAAACACAAGTTTGACAAATCAATTCAGTGTACCTTTAAGGGCATCTTTCAAGCAATACATTTGTGAATAATAAAAACGCAGGTCTTAAGGGTCTCGGCGTAAACTGGTGCATGGGGTTTTATGGGGAAAGTAAGGCCGCACGTCGATGATATTTTCGTACGGTCTCTGGGAAGAAATTTCTTTTGAGCAAAACATTGGTATGTTCTAGTGAAGCTGATTTTAAAGGAAGTCTGCGTAAAGCATTCTGCTGGGATGCATGGGGACTTACGGAGGAATTTAATTGAAAACTCAGGGGCCGTCCTGCCTTGGTATGTAACTGTTTACGGCACGTGAAAAATAACTCTCCGGCAATGCGTGTATGTTTACCCATGAAGCCGACTTCAAATGGACTCATCGAGTAGCGGAGTGGCTTAAGTATTTATTCGCCTATTCTCATTTTCGAGTTCCCGAAAATATTTTCTTTGTTTTCGCTTTGAACTTCCAAAATGATTCTGTTCTACTATGCAGCTAGCAAAGGCAATAGCAGTCTTCGTATTACCTAGCACGTCTTACCGATTTCGTTTCGTTGGCATTTTGCAATAAGGCATAGGTTGATGCAGAAGTGACTGCAAGCAATAAACAATTTCGATGGAATGTTAAGTAACTACGGGGCGTGCTAATAGCCACGAAGCCCCTCCACTGCAATGAATTATTTAGCGCTCGTGTATCGTCAGCGCGTCAGGGCTGTAATCATTTCAGTTTCAGATTATGCCAGAATGCTATCAAGACTGCCTTGTTCCGCCAGTGCTCAAGGACACTAGAAACATATGGCTTGTAAGCACCCGTTTATTTGGTTGGAGCAATGGGGCTCACGGGTTGCCCGGGCTCTTTGTGCGGGATAAGCTTCTTACTGGCGTCTTTCTTGGGAAGCGAGTAGAGCAGCTTGTCCCAGAAGCGCGGTTCCCCCCAGCGCAAGTAGTTGGCGGCACGCACGTACATGCGCAGGTCTTCGTCCATTGCGTCCGGGGCCACTTCCTCCACGAGAACGATCACCAGTCGGTTGATGCGGTCTTCGACGGCGCGCTGATACGACAGGCGGAATTCCAAGCGGCACCAATCACTTTCCACAAAGTTCCTGCACGAAAAAACGTAGTTATTGAAAATCTCGTAGGCCACGGGCACTAATGGAAGAATTCGTGAAAATAGTGGAACATGCAGATCCACCAAATACCCTGCCAGTAAACATCATTGCTGGTCCCTTCACGGGTGCATTGGTACTCTTTCTCATAGAAGCTGTACAGTTGAATCTCACAGTGACCAACTTCAAGGTAGGCCCGCGACATTGGTGTGCCGATGGTGACCAAGGGTAACCAAAGACTAACCAAAATGTTAGAGTAACCAAAATGTTTGCGGAACATTCATGGGACTCCCAAAGAAGATTGAGCAGCAGCTGTTTGTTTTAGTCAGACGAAAAAATGCCTGCGTTTTTCAGACTTCAAAACGATTTGCACATAATGAATTAATCTAAAATAATTTGTAGGCCTGCACTACGACAGGTCTTATAAGCAATTCCAAGTTTGTAGATGCCAAGGGTCTGAGACTCAATCAGCCGGCTGCATGCAGTTGTTTCAATACAGGATGATTGTATTGTTCCTAGAATAATTATAGATGCGTGCATCTGTAATAGCAATAAACCCTTTGCTAACGGTAAAATTAAAACATAACACTAGCGGGACAACAAGAGGGGGTAAACAAGTTAGAATATGGCGAACAACAAAACAAGGTATATTGAATGATTATGAGGTTTAACGCGCCGATGCTACCCTGGCGATGAGGCGCGCTGTAGTGGAGGGCTCCGAATTAATTTTGACCACCTGGAGATCTTTAACGTGCGCTGAAATCTCGAGCACACGCGCGTTTTAGCTTTTCGCCTCCATCAGAAAAGCGGCCGCCGCGACCGGCAATCGAACCCGCGTCCTTGGGCTCAGCAGCAGAACGCCTTAGCCACTGAACCACCGAGGCGGGTGACAAGGCAGAAAGCAAGGGGAATTATAGTGCTGTGAATACAGATATTCTACTTCGGGCAGCAGCAGTTGTTTACTAAGGCAGAAAATGCCGAACACGGGTATTGGGTAGCGCCACCCCAAGATATTTCGCACTTAGAGGCCGCTGTAATAGCCGAAGCAAGCCACACGTTGACATTGGCTCCGTCATTTATGATTAATTTCGCAGTGGTATTTTCCTCTTATCGAAGTTTTCCTTATCAGGATATGTTCGAGAAGTCGAGAGGCACCGACGGATACTAAAAGTTTCTGAACGTACGCCTTCTTCGCCGAATTATCGGACATTTGCTACCACCGCCGTGGTAGGGGCCGCTAAGCCTAGGTCCACGAGTGCTAGGCCCAGTCACCGTCGCACCTGCCACGGCTCGCCGCATCGGCGGCCGCCGTTCAGCCCCGAGATGGTGCAGACGTCCGCTCGGGCAACGATCTCCAACTCCCAAGTGGACGTGCAAATTCAAGGCGAAGACACTTCACTCGAGGAATTCCAGAGCGATACCGGATAGACGCTCGCGGGGGAACGCATGTCGAGGCACCATCAAGTAGCACTCGTCACGAAGCTCGTCGGCACCGACAACGAAGTCAGCAAGAAAGCGAAAGGCAACAAGAACGTTCAAGCCTCGGTCATCTAGGCAGCGAGAATGCCAGCCATGACACTGGAGGAAAGCAAGATCATGATCAGACACCTCGACATCACCAAGATCGGCACCATGACCATCCCCAGGGCCATTCTTTACGCGGCGAAGATTACGACGGAACAGAGCGCGTAGGACACCATCTGCCCAAACGAGGAACAAAACATAATCGTAGTCAGCATGCCCAAGGAAGAAAACGCCGAGCGCTACGCAAGACTTCAAACGATCTACATTCACGACAAGACCTTTGAATTCAGCGAGTACCGCACGGTGCCGTACGACACTGTTAAGGGAATCATGCGCGGAATCCCTGTCGACGCGATCGCCGAAGCACCATCGTCAACGACAGAAACCTACAAAACATGGAGGCGGCAAAATGCAAACGCATCGGCGACGGATACCTGCCGACTACGCCGACAGAGCGCCACGAGCCGTACAGGGGCTGTCCAACGAACGCCTCGACAGAGACGTAGACGGAGAACTTGTTCGCACGGCGCTGCAGGACCCTAACAGAAGGTCTGCGGCCGGACCGGACCGTATCACCAACAAGGCACTCAAGAACTTTGACGACAAATCAACCGAAAGCATCACGAGCTACAACAAATGCTGGAAAACGGTAAAGCTGCTGCAGCATTGGAAGAAGGCCAAGACCATCCTGATACCCAAGCCGGGTAAGCCACCCGGCACGGACAACCTCCGGCCCATCTCGCTCACGTCTTGTGTGGGCAAGGCGCTGGAGCACGTGTTGATGAAACGGTGGTAGGACTACCTGGAGAGGGAAGGAGTGTACCCCGCCACGATGATCGGCTTCAGACAGCGCCTGAGCACACAAGGCGCGATGCTGCAGCGTAAGAACGAGATCGTGGATGACAGCGACATCTCGCGAGGCAACAAGACCATCCTGGGGCTCCACCTGCAAAGCGCCTTTGATAAGGTGAAGCACTCTGCGATAATGTCCCAAGTCTCCAAGCTCAACTTGGGAAAAGGAGTTACGGTTACATAAAGGACCTCCTGACGGCCAGTACCACCGACCTACGAGATGGCGACATACAAGAGAAGACAAGAAGCTCGGGAGCGCCGGCACACTTGGTAATGATAGGAGTGGCCTACAGGCGCGCGAAACTGGGGGGCCGGCACACCATCGGCGCTGACGACATAACAATGTGAACGACCGGCGGCAGCGACTCCCAGATCGAGGCCAAGCTGCAGGGGGCCGTCAACGCCATCGAAGACCATATCGATGGCTCCGGCCTCGCCTACTCGCCAAGCAAGTCGGAGCTCCTGATAATACCACCACAAAGAGGCAACACCAAAAACAGTCAGCGGCGAAAGCCCGAGAAGGTCAAGATCGTAACGCGGTAGGGGAGGCGATTCCCGGGGTCAACAAGATCCTGGGCATGGCCATCGAAAAGCACAGAAGTGGCGAGACCGTCGCCCATCTCACCGCCAAGGCGGCCGACACGATGCGTCTCGTCAGAAGACTCACGTCCCGCAAAGCCGGCATGAAAGAGGACAGCCGGATCACCCTTGTTCAGTCTTTTGTCGTCAGCCACATCGCGTACGTAGAGGCCTACCACAACTGACTGCAACACCAACGCAACAAGATCAACGTCATCATCCGAAAAGCATACAAGTCGGCGCTGGGCCTGTTCGAGTCCACGAGCACGCCCCGCTTCTTGAAGCTATGAGTACACAATAGGCTCGAAGAGATCGCGGAGGCGCAATGAACGCCTCAGCTCGAGAGCCTGTGTACAACCAAGACCGGGAGGAAGATACTCGAAGACCTGGGTCTCCGACTTCAGGACGAGGAGGACGCCAAACTCTCCATCCCCGACGAGATCCGGAGCAAGATCACCGTAGACCTCTTACCGAGAAACATGAACTCGGAATACAGCAGAAGAAGAATGGATGCGTTGGCCAGAGCCCTCATCGACCAACACGCCAATGACGGACACACGCGGTACGTGGACGCGACCGAATATCGACGAGAGGCTTTTGCCGCGGCTGTCATCGAAGCGTCCACGGGTGCCGTGCGGACTACGACGAGCGCCAGAGCACCAAGGCGGAATGCGCGGAGGAGGTCGCCATCGCTCTGCCCATCGCCGACGCCGACTGCCGCACGGTGCTGAGCGATTCGAGAAATGCGGTGCGCAACTACGCCAAGGGACGCATGTGTGAAGAGGCCGCGCGCGTGCTGCGCGGAGTCAAACCGCAAGAAAAAAGAGAGAGGATCCAGTGGTTTACGGAGCATGCGAGCGAGTGCCCGTCGGCGAGAAACGCGAACCACAGCGAGATGGCACACGCGGCGGCATGAATTCTAACCGACCGTGCCCCCGCGCCCGACCATCCCGCGTGGTTCAGAGCCAAAGACCGCATGATGGCCTATTGAGATATCACGAGGGCCTACGGCCTGGCTCGCAGAGCTCTCCCACCCCCGCACCCAGTGCTGAGCCGGCGGTATATAGACGGGGTCGCTACCCACCCCGGCCCTGATGCATCGAATTTACCCAGAAGCGTACCGGATTGACAGGTGCAAAGTCTGCCGTAGGGAGACGGCCGACCAGAACCACATGCTGTGGGACTGCTACAAACAACCGGAGGAAGCGGCATCGAGAACCATCCCGCCGCGGCTGGAGGAAGCCGCGAAGAGCAACGACCGCGAACGTCAACTCCGGACAGTCCAGCAGGTAGTGAGGTCGCTAGAAAGGCACGAGACTCGCGAGCCGGCAACGGTGAGCGGGTGGCTCAGACCGAGTAACGGCTAACCCGGCCCGCCTCACGGCGCGAAAAAAACGCCGATCTGCAGGCACAAATTAAGTTTACTCCAATCCAATCCAAGACGCACTATAATTTGCGACGCACAAATCACGAATGGTTAAACGGAAAGCAGTGGCCGCAGGGATCAATGTACGGGACTTTTCATTCTCCTACACAGAAGGTGGCATTCTCTAAGCTTCTTGCCTATTATTAAGTGTGACAAAGTACACTGCAAGGATTTCTTTGCCTTTCTTCACTTCCATGGGCTTCCACAGGATAAGAGCAGATGCTGTCGCTTCCTTCTGCAGGAAGTGTGCCAACTATACTTGACACACATAGAGCGTGTAATGAGCGGACAAAAACTGCGGCTTACTATTACGCATACGTGCTTTCCCCGTATTTCCTCCCATATCTCCCGTGAGTTGTTGCACATCCCCTTTTCTTGCACGAAGAACAGACATGAGAACTAAAGCGAGCAAGTTCTAAATGTAAAAACAAAAAGACGCGCCCTCCAATGCTCGCTTGGTGAGGGCAGCTTATCTTCCACAGTTTATAAGAACCGATAATACGAAGCAGTCGCGAGTAAGAAGATAGAGACGACCCGCCGCGGTGGCTCAGTGGCTAAGGCGTTGCGCTACTGAGCACGAGGTCGCGGGTTCGATTCCCGGCCGCGGCGGCCGCTTTTCTGATGGAGGCGAAAAGCAAAAACGCCCGTGTGTACGAGATTTCGGCGCACGTTAAAGATCCCCAGGTGGCCAAGATTAATCCGGAGCCCTCCACTACGGCGCGCCTCATCGCCTGCGTTGCGTCGGCGCGTTAAACCACACAATCAATCCATCAAGAAGATAGAGGCGCTGCGTGCGGCAGAATCTTTGTTTCGCTGTCTGTCTCTGCGCTTGGAGTACGTGTGTGTTCAAAAGAGCGTTCTATTGAGGCCGCTCAGTTTCATTGAACATCGTCATGTCACGGTGGTTGTGGTACACCTCATTGACCCGGGGTACTTCAGCGGTGACTCCAGAGACTCAATTGCCTTTTATAGTCGAAAAGCTACGGTTCCTAGGAAGAATCTCTTCTTCGACACTTTCCCCTCTACGAAGGAAACAGTGGCTGGAATGAGGAGCCCAGTGAGTAAATATTTTACGGTTCTAGTGATTATGCATGCAATTGTACCCGCCTAAACTTGCACATGCGGTGTGAGATATTACACATCCCTGCGGTCGCGGGCCTTTCCGACTCGCAACAGCTTCCTGCAGCAGCAGACGAAAAACATTTCACATTATCCTTAAACTTAATTCCTTTCTCGCCAGTGCACGGATCAGCGTGAACTTCGGACTACATTCAATGGCACCCCTGGCCAACCGACGAACGCAGTGTAGATGCTTATGTGAGCGTCATTGACTAGTGGTGCCCTGACTTATTAGCCAAGCCAGTCTACGCGGCCGAATAAAACAGGACGGGTTGATCCTCACTGCGTCAGTAGGAGCAGCGTGCGCCTGGAGCAGGCCACGGCATCCCGGATGATGTCCTGCAGCAGAAAGCCGCCCTTGAAGTTCCGCTCGTAGGTGCACACGGAGAAGCCGAGCGCCTCGACTCCGGGCAGAAGATCCGCGTTCACCCAGCCGCCGTCCTTGCTGCTGAAGGACAGGAACACGTCGAACAGCTTCTCCTCGTCCATCTCGTCTTCCTTGACGCAATGCAGCGAGCAGCCCCGAGCGTACAGCCACACCTTCAGCTCGCGACGGTAGCGCAGGTAGGCCGCCGACACCGCCAGGCACATCGCAACCACCACTGTTGTGCACGGCCACCGGCAGAGAACAAGAACAACTCCGTCAGTCGTCAAACGGTTCAGTGGGCTCAGGGGGCTCCGTGGGGGAGTTTATGTTACCGAAGCACCATCCCCATTGCCGCAATCTGATTGTACCTCTTGTTTTCCAGACTACTGACGCACTGTTTCTTCCTAAATATACTTAACAGATCCCGTGGCATCAATGGAAGCTTAGATAGACATTTCTATTGACGTCTTCAAGACTCACAATCTATTCTCGGCCCTTAGTACCCGTTTGGGGAGTGGTTGGAACTGACACAGCTGCTTTTCGTGGCTGGCATATTGGGCGGCAGCTTCATCACGTGCTCGCTAGATTCCTTTTGCTGGCCATGAGCGGCGCGCTTTTCTCTGTCCTGGCAGCCCCATGCCCGTGCGCCGAACGATGGGTGAATGCCGTCGGGTGAACTCCGACTGGACTCCCACCGTCATACCTCTCCCGCCCTCTCCCCGACACCACCTACATGGTGAGCGAATTCTGCTCAAGACAGTACCAGGCGAAACTCTCTATCCTGGTCGCAGTGGTTGCCGTCGGAGCCCACGATGACATCATTACTGAGTCTGTGCGGACGCGCGAGTTAGCGATCATAAGGAGCATTCTGTCTGTGTCGTGACAGAGAATTGCACACATGCAAACTGTCTTTGCCGCTTGGCTGAAACATCTGAGGGCACCTACGCACTTACGAGTTGTGAATACGGAGGCATTAATGTCCCAATGAACGCTGCTGAGTGTTTCACACAGCTTTGCAATGCTAGCATTTGGGGCTATAGCATCCCTGTGCGGCAGGTCAATGGGGCGCGTCCTTCCACGGAGTGCATCCAGGTCAGCGCCATGGTCATTGACAAGTCTTTTAAGACGATAACCTTTCTTGGGCTACTGAACCCGAAAAGTTTGGTCTGCCTGTGTGTCTGCCTATCTATCTGCCTGTCTGCCCCTTGATTCAGCCACCCGGCCAAAACATAAAATTACTCTGAAATGAGTTTATATAGGCAAAACCTTTCCAAACCACATTGTTGAGAAAAAAAAAAAAAACGTTGGGCATTTTTTTAGGCGAAACATCCATACATAACTAGTACTACTGAGTGTTCTTTCATTTGAAAATATATGTGTGCTCAATATTTGCGATAGCAAATAAAAATAAGGGTTGAAAACAATACTTTGCGGCAAAAATTTAAAACGGGATCACGCCCGAACCAAAACCTCGTGACGGCATTTCAAGACCAGCACTAACACAATGTTCGAATAGATGGCGCGCGTTCAGTGGAACGCATGAAAGTTTAACGGCCTTAAAGGGACCCCGCAGCACTGATAAGCGCTTTCACTCTTTTCTTTGCGTCTGAAACCACCGCGAACGCTATAGTTATCGCCAGCACGGAGCGAGCAGCACTGCGTGATTTGCTGGTCGCACCAGATACGCCTTCATTTGTGCTTTGTTTTTGTGGCTTTTTTTTTAAGTTGCTATCGAAAAGCGTTCATTGCTGCTACTGAAGGAAAACCGGCCAACAGCCGCTACATGGCCTTAGTGACGTAATTCGAGCCGTCGAAGAGCGTCAAGACCGGGAAAGAAAAATAAATCTTTTGAGCGAGTTTACAAGTTATCTGATGGGCATAGAGCAGTACTTTTTGGCTGGGGTACTTTGCCAACTCCTGATCTAGGTACTGGGTGTGTTGGGTGACTACGTTCTGCAAGCATTTAAGATTTCAAAAAAAATGTTGAAGAAAGTGTTGCAGGGTCCCTTTGACCAAACCTCCGCAGTGTTTTCCGTACTGCGAGGCGCGAGACGGGAGGGGGACCGCGTGAAAGGCTGGCGGGGGAGAAAAGAGATGCATGGGCGGCAGGGAACTATTGTCTTTCGACAACATTTGCAGCGAAGTGAGCAGATATGGGGTAAGTTTTTATTGTATTGCGAAGTAAGCGGAACGCCTCGTGCTTTGGATTGCTCCTAAAGGAGCCATTCTTCCGTACAAATTAGTTAAGCTTCATCACATAATGAAAAGTTCCGAGGCCAGCTGGGAGTGAGCCACAATACGTGTACAGCTTCCGAAACCATTAAAACAGTCTCCAAAAAATTTTGAACCGAAAGTAGGCGAAACTGGAAGAAAGTCAGAAACAAGTTCCCAAATTCTTTTGCACGAGAGAGAAAATTTCTCACTTTAGGATAGATTAAACTGAAATTTCGCACCTTTTGGTGATAAAAACGAAGTGCATAGAGCGAAAATAACCGAATTTTGGCGAAAAGAGTTTGCAATAAATACTGCTAACCAAGGCGGAATGGGACGCAACTAGTTATGCGCGTACAAAATTAATAATTTACTCTGTGGGTTTTTGATGCAGAAAGGACAGATGCAAACAAAATTTCGCCATCTTGTGGTGCACCCCAATATAACTGTATAGAGCAAAAATAACGGAATTTTGTCAATACGAGGTCGCAGTAGTAAACGAAGGCGTGATAGAGTGAAACTTGTTATACACCCACAAAGTTGAATATTCACGGTTTTTGATGCAAAAATCGGCTTAAGGACAGATAGAACTAAGTATGCGGCATTTTGTGATGACCCACAGTAAGTGTATATAGCGACAATAACCGAACTTTTGCTGAAATCCAGTACACCAAGGCCTCATTAAGCGCCACAGGTCATGAAGCTGAAAATTCACTCCGCGTTTTTTTATGCGGAAATTGGATTACGAATAGCTAAAACTAGATTTTTGGCATCTTGTGATTGCAGTACATAAGTGTACAGAGCACCAATAACCGAGTTTTGGCGACCGCTTAGAACTATCACTATGGGCCTCATTTTCTGCAGTGCAGATCTGCAGTGCAGATCTGCAGTGCAGATCTCTTTGTACATAACACACCGCTGAAAATGTGAAAATATACCTTTTGTGCTTCTATATGTCAATCATGTGTGTTTTATAACCATGTTTTATGAACTTCTTTGCTGAAATTGCCCTTACTCCTTATCTCTTGCTGAAATTTCCTTTATGTAATACCCCGAAGGGGGACTTTAAAGGAAAAATAAATATTGATGATGATGAAAGAAGTTGCAGTAAATGCCGCAAACTAAGGCGTAATGGCGTGTAACTATGTAAGCGTCCATAAAGTTGAAAAGTTACTCCCCGGTTCTTTGAGGCGGATATCGGCCTAAGGATCGATAAAACTAAATAATCGGCATCTCGAGGTGACCAAACATAATTCTTTAGAACGCTAATAACCGAATTTTGACGAAAGAAAATTGCAATAAATGCAGTAAACCAAGGTATAATGGAGTGCAACTAGGTATGCATCCAAAAGTTGAAAATTCACTCCACGGTTTTTTATACGAAAGCCGGCATAAAGATAGATAAAACTAAAATTTTGGTATCTTCTGTTGGCCCAATATAAGCCGTAACCCTCGGTGCTACGAAAACCGGTTTAAAGGGGCCATGCAGACAAACACAAGTTCG
The DNA here is from genome assembly GCF_048455015.1 of Haemaphysalis longicornis. Lineage (NCBI taxonomy): Eukaryota > Metazoa > Arthropoda > Arachnida > Ixodida > Ixodidae > Haemaphysalis > Haemaphysalis longicornis. The sequence continues at coordinate 432,460,351 of NW_027526203.1, read as the reverse complement.
GTTCATTCCAAAGATTGACTCGTTATAATCATACTGACACCACTTTTAACGTAAAACGCAAATTAGGCAGCGCCTATCAGCTTGCCGAACGAACTTTTTGCTCCTTAAATGTAATGCATATTCATTTTACAGCAGTAAAAAATGGTGCAATAAACAATGAATGTTACGAAAATACACGTAGGCATAGAAGTAGCGGTGCACACTGCTGTTGGTACTCGGCGCACTATGCCTGTTTTAGCTAGCTTCACAGCAGCCCGCCGCTTTGGTGTGGTCTTACACGACACTGGCCGGTTGGCGTAAGCGACATTGTCTTACGTGACCCTGTTTGTCAAGGATACCCCATGTTTCACGAAACAATACCTTCTACAGTGACAAAAACAAGCCAGGTGAAAATACGGTTAAAAACAACGCAACGGCGGACAACCGTCCGTGGCTGAGTATGGTAGCGCCATCTTGGAGGACTGACTGCAAGCAAGGTTGCAAAGCAGAATGGGGCAGTGGAAGTTCGTTTAAAGACAAGCACTTATAACTTCATGATAGACATAACGAAAACACACGATTTGGCGGGAGAATCAAAACTTTAACCTAATCAAAACTTTAACAGTGGTTTAAAAGGAGGTCCCCTTACAGCCTAGTGCTATGGGACCTCCTTCTGTATATTCACTTATGTACACAGTTTATGAACGCACAATAAACATTATTCTTAGTCTTATTCTTCTTAATTGACTAATTGCTCAGCGAATACGACATCATTTGCTGCCGGACAAGCGCTGGGGGCACTATAAACACAAAATCTTTCGAATTACACAAACTTTTATTTTGTCTGCTTGGCCCCTTTAATGATATATAACTCAAATTTTAGTATCTACTGGTGGCCCAATATAAGCCGTTACCGTCGGTGCCACAGTGGTTTAAATCCAAAGGAAACACAGCACTGTGACCACAAACGGCAGACTAATATTAAAGCTTCCTCATTACCACCCGAATGTTCATAAACACCACTTGTGAGGGATGTAGTGAAGACACTGCGGAGCAGCCTTTGAAAATGTTGCCAATTTATTATGTAAATTGAGGTTTGCGTAGTCTACTACGTCAAGGAGAGCTGCGAGCTCGGGAGCAGTGGATGTTGGGATCTACGGTACTCGGAAGTGAATAGTGATCGATCTTGACCAGTATTGTTTACGCCAAAACCAGCCATACTAGCGCATGTAACCGGTGAAACACATGAACCTTTGGTGCATTAAAGAGATCTTCAGGGCTGCCACAGGCACTAAACAGTAAATGATGACCTCCGCGAAGGCATACAACATAAGGAAAGGCCTTTGCCACCGACAGGAAACACTCGAGAGAAAGACGAATGGAGCCCGGCTCCGAAAGCAGATGGCTCCGAAAGGCAAAATTACCAGGGACCACGATGCCGAACGCCAACCTAAGTGTGTCGAAAGCCGCATGGGTTGAAAGGGGATGGTCTCCAGAAACCGAAATAGTGAAAACTGTCAAGACATGCCATTGTAATTTAAAAATAGTACACATGGGCCGTGTCTAGGTGAATTGAATCTACCGTAAATTTATCTTGCGGAAAGTAGGCAGCCCGTTTGGGATACCTCACCAGCTCAAACGAACCAGTTGATGTACTGGAAACTGCCTACGCGAACACATTCTACAAGGCAAAAACGGAACAGCGCCCCACTTCTCGCATCATATAAACGGGTTACGCTACTCAGCCAGAGATCACGGGTTGGATTCCCTGCGGAGGCGGCTATTTTTTGCTAGAAGCCACTGACGAAAACACTCCTGTGTCAAGACTTCGGAACATCTTAAAGTACCCTGCTGGTCTATATTGATCCGTAGCCCACTACTGTACACCTCGCAACGTATAGCCTATTCACTGCTTCGGGGTGTAAAATCCATCTTGATTTGAAAGAAATGGTACCCGCCGCGGTGGCTCAGTGGCTAAGGCGTTGCGCTGCTGAGCACGAGGGCACGGGTTCGATTCCCGGCCGCGCCGGCTGCTTTTCTGATGGAGGCGAAAAGCAAAAGCGCCCGGGTGTACGAGATTTCGGCGCACGTTAAAGATTCCCAGGTGGTCGAAATTAACCCGGAGCACTCCACTACGGCGCGCCTCATCGCCTGCGGTTCGTCGGCGCGTTAAACCCTACAATCAATCAAATCGAAGAAATAGCTCCAGATATGATTTGTGTTGCGGCAGGGATGCCAGCGAGCTGTGAATGGCGACGCTGTCCTGCTGACATCTCGTTCCACCAGCCCCGAACGATATTTCCCTTGGACTTTGTGCAGGTAAACATCGTGGTTCATACGCACCTAGGGCAGGCAAGATGTAGGCGATGATCTTTGGTACAGCTGCTGGGCAAAGCTCTTTTTGTCCTAAGTTCACGAACGCCTTTAGGGACACCAGCGAATTGGAGCTCTCGGTGCATGTGACGTCGTGAACGTCCCGGACCTGTCAGGAAGTAGCCATTAATCGGCAACGCTATTCACACCCTGTTGTCTGTGACAGCTGCAAAACAACAGGGCGCGTGTCTATTACCCTCTTTTATTCCTAATCTGCGTAAATGACTTCCCAGGTAACATAAAACACATCTAAGGCTTTTGCCGAACCACTGCGTTGTTTATTCGACCATCTAGAGCCCGGAAGATAATACGATTTCATCTTGATAACTATCGTCACTCATGCCTCTAAGTCTGACAAAAGGCATTTGAAGCTATTATTATTCACATGCGAAAAGAGCAAACTTCTTACTTCAAAAAATTGATTCAGTTCTTGTTGATTGGACCTCAATCTACAAATATCTCGGCGTACACATGACATATTCACTATCATGGACTAGGCACGGGAAAATAATCTGCGCAGACGCCTCACGCGCGCTTGGCTATTTACGAAGAAACTTAAAATCAACGGTTCCGTATCAAAGAAAAAAAAAACTGGCTTATCCAACATTCATCAGATCAAACATTCAACATTCATTCAACATTCATCATAATCAAACATTCATCCGACCGAAACTCGAATACGCCTATACCATTTGATGACCTTCACAAGCCTATATTAGTAACAAATTAGAAGTTGTCAAGAACCGGGCTACCGGCTTCCTATCTCAATTATCAATATTCCTACAACGCAGTTGTGAGTGCCTTAAAGCAAACATTTTCCCTCTGTTCCTAGCTTCGCGTCGAACCATCCCTAGCGTTTGCTTACTCCACTGTTTCCTTTATCACCCACAGGGGAGGAATCATTTATTAAAACCACCACCGAGAAAGTGATTCCGCCGAAAAGCCATGAATACTGGCTCTTTTCCACATTCTATGATACTTTGGAACAACTTGCCAAACGATTAGCCGCATGCTCAAACCGCTCTACCTTTCGCGAAAAAATTAATCTTCACATACCGTAATTCTTAAGCTGCTTTTCAAAGTTTCTGCTGTATCACTAGTAAATATTTTTTTCCTCTCCGCCCACTGTAATTTCTACACTTTATGTGATACTTCCTGTAGCTTTATCTTATATGCTACGGATTACTGTGTTTTCTTTCTTTTACTTTATTACTGTTTTTGTCGTATATGTTCGCCTTTGTTTTCAAAATGTCTTTTTGTAACCTGTGCGCCGAACTTTCTTATTTGCTGTTCCTGCTTTTGCTCGACGATGTATTCGTTGGTGTTCACTATGTGCTCTGTTCAACCCGTAATGATTCATCTCGTAAAAACACACGCACACGTACAAAACACGCAAGCACAATCGCATGCACACGCACACACACACGCGCTCGCGCACGCGCACAAACACGTGTGTGTGTGTGTGTGTTCTCGGATCGGCGCTAGCTAAGTCGAGGGGAGCACAGCCTCGCCTGTAGCCTACTTCGTATGGCAATAGACTGATATTCTCAAGGTCCTGGGTACAGGTTCTTCACGAAGAACATATTTTTCCCAATTTCTGTCTTTCAGTTAAACAATTAAACACACTTCAATACGAAAAACTGATGAGTTTATTCCCCTTTGACTTCTTGGCGTTCTTTAATGCTGATCTTGATTTCTGTACATGTATGTACAGGTGCTCCAAACATAATACGGAGCACGGGAGCGGTGGCCGGAGCGGGCAAAACAGGGGAGCTATATACAGGAACTCTAGGCAAAACTGCATACCAGCGCGATCTATGCGTAGATGCGCCGCAGAAAGCGAGAGTGCGTGGGCACATCCGGCTGGCCCCCTCGATGTTCTGACGCTTGTCTTATCGCCGGCTCAAGCGAAGCCGCGCTGCTGCCACCCTTGCTTGCCAGGGTCGCTTTCGGAGCTCATTAAGGCCTGTTTACGCAGAGTCAGCGAAGAAAGCTTCGTCTCCAGCAGGGCCCGCTTGCTGCTTCGTCATGATTGCCACCGATGTCACTATGGGTGCCTGCCGTGCTTCGCGATCCGCTTGATTTCGAATCATGTGGCTAGAATAATGCCTGGCTCAAGCTAGCGCATAAAAATGAGCAAAAAACAAAAATTTCATGCGCGTACTGGCTGCATTGCTGCGAATGTTCTAAGCGCCGCTCAAGAGAATTGAGAAAGTGAGTGGAGCTCTAGTAAAGGCCAGTTGCTTCAAAACAAATAGGCTTTATTATATCCAATTCAATGAACTGCAAAAAACGGGAATATAGTGAACTTGGCGAGGGCTTTTCGGCAATATCTTGCGCTGATTAAAAAATTTATCACAGGTATTGACAATCTGAAACAGAATTTCTTGACAAGAAAAAGGGCTGCTGCAGAATTTGCTTCAATGGTAACCACCCTTGATTCATTTCGCCGAGCATTGTTGCAAAATATGCCCAATCGCTGCCTTCTGAAGCCGGGACACACTTCATTTTTAAGTGAATTTGTGTAGGTTTGTGTTTCCCGCGTAATAAAGTATATTTGTGTTGAAGTAACTGGACTCCAATGGTATCACTTCCCATTTTATTTGACCGCCCATTGGTATCGTTAAGGCAATGCAGCCAGTACGCGCAAGAAATTTTTGTTTTTTGCTCATTTTTATGCGCTAGCTGGAGCCAGGCATTATACTAGCCACATAATTCAAAATCAAGCGGATCGCGAAGCATGGCAGGCACCCATAGTGAAACCGGTGGCATTCATGAAGCAGAAAGCGGACCCCGCTGGAGGCGAAGCTTTCTTCGCTGGCTCTGCGTAAACAGGCCTTCAGGAAGCTCCGAAAGCGCCCCTGGCGAGCAGGGGTTGCAGCAGAGCGGCTTCGCTTGAGCCGGCGATAAGACGAGCGTCAGAACATCAAGAGGGGCCAGCCGGATGTGCCCACGCACTATCGCTATCTGCGGCGCATCTACGCATAGATCGCGCAGGCATGCAGATTCGCGCGCTCCGGCCTCCGCTCCCGTGCTCCGTATTATTTTTGGAGCACCTGTACAGTAAGAAAGTGGAGCAAAAAGGAGAAAAAAGTGGAGAAAAAAGTGGAGACCAGTATTCTGGAGGTCGTCGGTTCGAATCCCACCCGGCGAGCATTTTTTCTCCACTTTCTTTCTGTCTTTTCAAATTTTTTATCTGTTTCTATGACCCACCACATTCGCCCCTTTGCTTTCCGAGGTTTTTTTGACTGTCAACTCTTATTTCTGTCTTAATTCAACGAGCCCCTCATTTCCTATTCTGATTCGCTACATGCATAACGAGGGCCTCTGTTCTGGCAGTCTTGGTGCGATAGAGAGCTTAAGAGGGTTCAACGCTGGTCGACCACTCTCGACATGTCGTAGACACTCGAGTCACGGCGTGGGGGTTAAAAAGAAGGTTCCTTTCACCCCGAGTAGTCCGAGTGACGCTGGCTACCACTCCCAAGCGCAGGAAACAAAAATACCTTAATATAAATACCCCAGAAAGTGGAGGGGAAGGTAGCCCTGCCGATAGCGTAGTGGTCATGGCACCAGACCGGTATTCTGGAGGTCCTAGGTTCGTAACCCATCCGGCGGGCATGTTTTCGCCACTTTCTTTCTGTCTTTTTAAATTATTTATCTGTTTTTATGACCCACCATATTGTCCCCTTTGCTTTCCGAGGTTTTCTTGACTGCCTACCCTTATTTCTAAATATATATCCCGAATAATCTATACATGAGGATGTTCGGATGAAACAGAGGTAATAGATATAAACAAATAGGAATTTTGCTGTCAAATGCTCACATATCATGAAAAATGAGGGAGAATGATCAAAATATCAAGAGAATACACAATATGGCTATATGAAAGACGGGTGTGAAGGATGTCTAGTGCCTGCAGTCAGAAGTCCGGGGAAAATGCAGATCTACGAAATGAAGTCAACAATGGAAGACAAATGAACACACATATTTCTACGCCCATTTGGCGACTCATACCAGGGATTCTGAGGTACTTTGCAACGCGCCGTAAAAAAAAAAAAAAAGGGAGACTGGATGAGAAATGTGCGCTTTTGTAAACAACAACACATTAAGTATTTTTATGGTATCGTGTGGTTCGTATGTCGTTCTGTTTTGGTCTCACGTTTTTCTAACTTGAACTTTTTGTGAGTGTTTAGCAGTGGGTCACTTGTAATTTTTGTCAGCGTTTAGCAGTTGGTCGCTTGTAAGGCTTACCTCGAAAATATTGGGTACTTGTTTCATGGGGGCGCGGTGCTGTTAACCAAAGATACTTGTTGCCGCGACCTTATATGTGTTTTTTTTAATAAGTTCTCTTTTCGAACTCTTTACGTAATTTCGCTCGTCGATGGGAAACAAAAAAGCGATGCCACAGAAAGTGACACTAAACTGTCACTCCAAAAAATCGACACGGGGGTCAACCAAGTCATGCATTTCATTCGATATACCCCTTCTCCACGACGAACACAAGCATGCAACATGCCAACGTAAATTGCGCTTTTGCTAATTATAAATTATAAATATAAATATAATATAAATATAAATTATAAGTTATATATAAAATATATATTAATATAATCTTATAATTTTTATATAAATATAAATTATAAATATAAATATATGAGTATCTACTCAGTGCACTTACTGTTTCGCCATGTGCTTCGATCCACTGCCGGAAGGGGTAGTCAGCGCAGTCACAGATGAAAGGGTTGCCGGACAGCCACAGAGATGTCAGGTTCCGCACTAGCACCAGGGCGTGCGGAAACCTCTCCAGCCTGTTGTTTCTAAGATCGAGGGACTGCACTGTCTCCGGAATAGAACTCTCGTTAAGGGTGGACAGGAGATTATCTTTGAGCGAGAGTACCGCGAGATGAGGCGCGCCATTGGCAATACCATCATCCAGCTGTAGTAGACCGTTTCCGTTCAGGTCCAAGCGAGTGGTGCCTTTCGGGAAGACCTGAGGAGCGCGGTTGAGTGCTGCCGAGGAACAGTTGACGCTGATGGCACGTTCGCCGAAGGAGTCTTCGTGGCACGTGCACTTGCAGCCTGGCTCGCATTCGCTTTCCCAACGGACCAAGTCGATCGCGGTCAAGTCGCGCAGCCTTTTTCCTCGCAGCCAGAAGGGGCCCTCGCACGTCGGGTAATTGTTAATGTGCACTTCACTGCCCGGTCGGATGAGCCAAGCCAGTCTGCAGTCGCACATTAGAGGGTTGTCTAGAAGGGTTGATGGGACATGTAACATAATAGAACTGTTAAGAACGCTGGGTTACCTAAACGCGAAAATGTTGGTCTGCGTGTCTGTCTGTCTGTCTGTCTGTCTGTCTGTCACTCGGTTTCACCGAAATGCCACAAAACAGTCGAAGGAACGCTTGAAAACAAATAATATATCCGCAGGACCGTGCCAAAGTTCTACACCGCTACCATGGCCCATTGTCAAGCTGGACTAACAGCCTTTGTCAAGCTGGATTCACAGCTTATAGCTCCAGCCCCTTCCTCTCAAAGGAAAAATAAAGAATTGAATTGAATTGAAATGTGCAGTATATTTAGTGCAAGCAAACCTCGGTAACATTTGAAGCAAAAATAAGCGCCTAACCGAAAGTATCAGCGTTCTTTTAATTAAGCATATGCTTTGTATCGGCTTTTAACATAGGAAATAAACAAACTATGTTAAAATTCTTGCCAACGAAGTGATATCAAAGCAAAGACTAAAACCAAAAAGCTCGAGTTGGAGTTTGAGGTGGTCTGAGTACAATGAAACGAAAGGCCCCACCAGATGAGACGCCGGCAGTGCGAAAATAGAAAATTGAGCTGAATTGAGCGAACCTCCGTTACATCATCCATGGGAGGAGCACGAAGTGAGGGGACGAGCGTGAAGGGCTCGAGGGGTGTTACGTGCAGGAACGGTCGAAGACTATGGTCGTTCTAAGACATTTGCAGCGAAGCAAGCAGGTGCGCGGCCAATTTTCAGTGCAAAAGCACCATTGCCGAAACTCTGCCGCTTTCGCTGCGAAATTAGTGAAGCCTGTTACCAGAGGCCTGTTTTTAAAATATTCTTTTATGAAGCATCCCGTATTTTGCGGTTTATAACTGGCTTGCGCTAAGGTTGATGAGCTGCAGAAAGAGGGAACCCCCTGGGCTTGCAATAGCCCGCCGTTAGGCATAAGCGGGAGTTTTGAAGTGAGCATCATCAACCGATACCCGTAGCTAGACGTATGTGACGCTCCCCGGAGGGGAGATGGCGTCACTCTACCAACTAGGTGGGTCCACGCAGAGTTGAGGGGAAAAGAGACAACGCAGGCTCAAAGGTACAATTTAATTAACAATAGTTAGCGCTGGTGCCGGTGCGCTCACCCGTTGAGAGGCTGGGACCCTGTAGGGCGGCTGGCGCTGGGTCGTGGAGCCGAGAAGTCGTTCAGGCGCGGCGCTGCAGGGTGCACGTGCTCGAGCAGGGCCGTTCGGGAGGGTGCCGGAATTCTCGTGTCGGTCGGCGTAGGCGGTCCGTGCTCCTGGCAGATCGTGGACGCGGACCCGAGATGTGACCGCTGGCTGGCTGGTCCCGGGTTGAAGTGGGGGGAGCGCGCGATCGGATTACTCCTACGGGCGGCTGCCTCGTTCGGCCCGGCAAGATGATGTCCAGTCGGGAAAAGAGCCCTCCGGCCTCGTTCGCTAGCCTTCTTATACCCTCCTTGGGTTACGCACAGGGGGGGTAAGGACGAGCTCGTTGGGGAACCGGCCGGTCATCGCTCTGCGCGTGGGCGCGTCACCCCGCAAGCCCTCGGGGATTAACATTCTTCTGCAGATTAACATTCTTCCGCGCGTGCTTCCGCACATTCCGCGCGTGCTTGGCCTTTCTTCGTGCCACGCGAAGTGTCTGCCGCCCGCTTCTACCTGGGAACACGTTTCTGCGTGCGCATGGGTTGTACGCGGCAGTCAGTGGCGATGTGCGACCGTCACACCCGCCCATCCACAGAGGAGACTTTTGTCACTGCAAAAGTCTTGTTCACAAAAGCACAAAAGGTTTATGGTGGGGCCACAGGGCTCGATGCAAAACACACCGCACCGTCTTATCACGACACCACACTGAATGCAGTCAGCAAGGTCACACGGCGAGGCGCGTCGGCACCAGTAAACATTAGTCATAAACATCCTGTCAATTTCTATATACATGAGCCAAGCGAATGTCAACATACAGGTTTACGGGTGCAAAACATGAACACTGAAATTGGGAATTTTGCCCCTCAGATACACAGGACGAACGCCCGTCAAATATGATACGGTGCTGCCCCACGACTTCGCAGTGCATAGCTGTGTGTCGGCTGAGGGAGGCTGTTCACCGCGGGGGGTTGGGAATTCTGAATGATTTCATCGAGCATGGCTCCATGTAAAGCGTCCGTGAATGGGCTCGTAGCTGGGCTACTACGTTCCGGGGACGAAGGACGGGGCCTGCCTGTACCAACACTCACCCTGGGGAGTCTCAGCTCGTCCTCTACCTCACCCAAAGCAATTTTCAGCTTGTTGACGTTTACAATTTTCTCGTCTTTCATTCGAATCCCTCTGATTCGGCACGTGACGTCGGACAGTTTTTCGACAACTCGGAAAGGACCTTTCCACTTCGGCGCGAGCTTTTTAGCCAGGCCGCGGGCCTGGCTTTCGACTTTGACGTAGACCCTGTCGCCTATCTGAAAGCCGGCGTCCTGGCTCCTTTTATCAAGACGCGACTTTCTCTTCTCCGCCGCCTTGTTCAGTGCTTCATACGCTAGCTTGTGCGAGACTGAAAGGCGTTGAGCCAGCTCCGCGCGGTAGTCCTCCATGGTGTTATAGTGCATTCTGGGGGTCTCACCGACAATGCTCGGGATTGCCGCATCGCGTCCGTGAAGGAGGAAGAAAGGGGTCTCATTTGTGCCCTCGTGGACTGCGGTGTTGTAGGCATGCACAGCGAAAGGTAGCCACCTATCCCAATCTCGTTGGTCGTGTGCTACGTAATGGGATAACATGGTCACCAGGGTTTGATTCAGCCTTTCTACTGCACCGTTACACTCCGGGTGATACGCGGTCGTTTGTAATTTCTTTATCCCCAAGAGGTCGTACACCTCTTTCATCACCCGAGAGACGAAGTTGGTGCCCTGATCGGTTAGAAGTTGCTCGGGTACGCCGTGTCTCAGTACCACCCCTTCGACGAAAACGCGTGCTACGGTTTCCGCCTTCTGGTCAGCCAGCGGGAAGGCTTCGGCGTAACGGCTCAGATGGTCTACAAAAACAAGTATGTACTTGTTTCCGGCAGTCGTAGTTGGTAGGGGCCCTACTATATCCATCGCGGTGCGCTGGAAAGGCGCGCTAAGTTCCTCGAACACCTGCAAAGGAGCACGCTTTCGGTTCTTAGGCGTTTTATGGAGAGCGCAAGAGGGGCACTTCCGACAGTAATCCAGCACGTCCCTCCGCATCCCCGGCCAGAAGTACGTCATGCCTATCCTCTGGCGGGTTTTACGTGCCCCTGAGTGGCCAGCGTACGGAGCATCGTGATGTACACGTAGGAGCTCGCCTTTCATTGAGGCAGGCACTACTAAACGCCCCGTACCTCCTCCCGCCTTTTCCCTGAACCTCAGCAGACCCCCGTCGTCCACATAATATTGTCCCTCACCGTCGCCTGCTTTAAGTGATTTGACAATTTTCTGAACGCCGGGGTCGTCGAACTGCTCCCGTTTCATGCGGGCCTCCTCCACCGATGGCACGAAAATGTCGAGTGCCCGGACTGGCATCCTGCTCAGAGTGTCAGCGTTCTGATTCGTTTTACCCGCCCTGTGGATGACTTCATAGTCGTACTCCTGTAGAAGGAGGTTCCACCTTGCCAGCCTCGAGCTGGGGTCACGAGCGTTCATGAGCCACTTGAGCGGCTGGCAGTCGGTGACAATCTTAAAGTGCCGTCCGTATAGGAAACACCGGAAGTGGCGCACGGACCAAACTACGGCAAGGCACTCCTGCTCGGTAGCACCATATTTCTGCTCCGCGGGGTTCAGCTGCCGACTCGCGTACGCCACGGGGTGTTCCTTCCCATCGAACTCCTGTGATAACACCGCCCCTACCGCCACCTTGGAGGCATCTGTCGCAAGTGTGAACGGCCTGCTGAAATCCGGAAACTTCAGCAAGGGAGCCTCGGTCAGCTTGCGCTTCATGGCCGAGAAAGCTGCTTGCTCCTCCTCACCCCAGCTGAATGGTTTCTTGGTTGTGAGCTGAGTTAAAGGGCGCGCCTGTTCAGCAAACTGGGGAATGTGTCGCCGATAATAGGACAGAAGACCCAGAAATTGCCTGACTTCTGTCTTTGTTCTGGGCTCTGGAAACTCCTGAACGCATTGTATTTTGGACGGGTCAGGTCGTACTCCCTCCGCTGATACGATGTGTCCTAGGTACCTAACTTCGGGGCGCAGGAATTGACATTTGGATGGTTTCAGTTTGAGACCGGCTGCACGCACTCTCTGGAAAACGTTACGCAGGTCGTCTAGATGGTCCTCGAATGAGCTGCTGTACACGATTATGTCGTCCAGATATACATGACACACTTTCCCCAAAAGACCGGCGAGGATTACGTCTGCCGTACGCTGCCATACCGCCGCGCTGTTTACGAGGCCCATAGGCATGCGTCGCCACTGGTAATGCCCTGAAGGCGTGTTGAACGCCGTCTTTTCTTTGTCGTGCTCATGCATCTCAATCTGCCAATACCCGGAGGCCATGTCCACTACCGTGAAAAATCTCGCAGAACCGAGCTCTGACAATGTCTCCAAAATGTTCGGGAGTGGGTAAGGGTCGATGCGAGTCACACGGTTCAAGTCGCGGTAATCAACGACGAAGCGGTACGATCCATCTGGCTTTTCGACCAATAGCGCCGGAGCACCCCATGGAGAAGTAGAGTGTTCGATTATCTCCGCGTCGAGCAGCTCGTTAACCTGCCGTTCCATCTCGTCTCTTTTGGAGTAGGGGATCCGATACGCACGGCGGTAGACCGGAGCTGCATCGCCAGTCGAAACTCTGTGTTTGATCACCTCACAGTGGCCGATATCTGTGCCGCTGGTAGAAAAAGCGGGGCCGAACTCGGAGATTAATTCCCGAAGTCTAGATTTATCTGGTTCGGCCACGTGTGAGAGATCAAAACGGCTAAAGAGGTCGACCTCGTCTACACGCCGGCAAACAGTCTCTTCTGCTGGCCTCTCGGCTACCACCGCTGGCCTGAGGACACCGATGAGTTTGTTGCGAGGCAACTTAATCTCCTGACGCGTGGTGTTCACGACGCGCACTGGGACCTTGCCAGTCTCGGTAGCTCTAACTAAACCGTAAGCGCCGGCAACTCCAGACACCTCAAGGGGGCCGCTCTCCGCTACACCCAACTGTCCCCTAGCCAGCTCGCAAGTTACCTCCCCCACCAGCACGCACTCGCTCAATGGGGGCAGTAAGCTTTCCTTGGTGAGGCGGATAGGCGCGCCGTCGCAAGAATGCCAGTCGTCGCGTCCGCCTGCCTTCTTGTTTCCCCCCGCCCAGTTTAGAATGGGAATGTCGATGCCTCCTAGGTTGATGGCGCCTCTGCTTAGGAGCAAGTCTACCTTTTCTTCCGAAAGGATGTTCTGTCCGATTAGACCAGCCACCGGCAGCCTGGCTCTCTCTGTGCAGACGAAGAACGTCGCCGTAACAATGCGTTCCCCTAATTTCAAGGGCACTTCACAGCATGTTACGATTTCCAAACGGTCGCCCGTGATGCCCACTAGGCTTGTTCTCTGCTCTACCGACCGGAATCTCGTTCGCCAGTCGGGCAAAACGTCGTTTAGAGCGCTCTCTTTGAGGAGGCTTACTTTTGATCCCGTGTCAATCAGGCATTTCATAGCTGCTCCCCCTATTTCACACTCTATTATCGGGCTAGCCTCTCCGCAAATGTTCACTGTGAACTCTTGAATGCCCCCTTTGCTTCCCTCCAGCGCGCGTGCGCCCAAAGGGGGCTCGACTAGTTTCCCTGGTTCGACCGAGAAGCGGAATTTCCCGCGGGATTATCCGCGCTTACCTGGTTGTCCCTTCGCGGTTGGCCCTGGGGGGGCGCGCGCTGCCTACAGTTCCTAGCAAAGTGTCCACGCTCGCCGCACGAATAGCAAGTCGGCCGTCCCGTCTTGTTGTCGCGACGCCTGTCTTTTTGCTGCATTTGTTCATTTTGTAGCGCGATGCTAGATTCCAACAAGCGTTCGACCCTTTCGAGCCGTGCGTGGAGCTCTTCAGCTTCCCTCTCGCCTTCCTGCACGCTTCTGACCGGCGTGCGACCGCCATTTACTGTTCGCTCATTTCTCTCCTCCCTCACAGCCGCGTCGATGGCCTCTTGGAAATTCTTGGGGTCACGAGAAAGTGTGAACCTGCGGACCGGGTCTCGCAGCCCATTCAAGAACTGAGTGCGAAGCTGCTCGTTCAGAAGCTCTTTGCGGAGCTCGCGCTTTACTTCAGTGTCGGTGCCGTCCTGCGTTCCAACGGCCGCGTTGCCCAACGCGCGGAGCCTAGTCGCGAACGACTGGACGTCTTCCCCGTCCTTTTGTCCGGCGGACAAAAACCTTTGGAGCTTCACGTACTCTGGCTCTGTATCGAACCTTTTCGTGGCTAGAGCTTTAAACTCGGCGAAAGTCGCCGCTGCAGCAACAGCCTCCTCGTGCCACGCAAAGTTATAGGCCGCACCGACCATTTTGCAGCGTGCAATACCTGTCATCTGCGCCTCTGTCCAGCCACCAAGACCCCCCACCTGTTCGAGAACACGTAGGAAGTCCTGGATGGTTATCCCGTTACCATCCCCTGTAAATGATGGAACCATCCCCCCTAACGCCATGACACTCGCGCCTAACACATTCGCTTGGGTCATAGTGGCCTCGTTCATGGTGCCTCGTTTCCCCTCAGGCGTGGGGGTGGAGTCCCACGCCTATACTCTGCGATTTAAGTTAAGTGAATCCCACCGCTGCCACCACTTGTGACGCTCCCCGGAGGGGAGATGGCGTCACTCTACCAACTAGGTGGGTCCACGCAGAGTTGAGGGGAAAAGAGACAACGCAGGCTCAAAGGTACAATTTAATTAACAATAGTTAGCGCTGGTGCCGGTGCGCTCACCCGTTGAGAGGCTGGGACCCTGTAGGGCGGCTGGCGCTGGGTCGTGGAGCCGAGAAGTCGTTCAGGCGCGGCGCTGCAGGGTGCACGTGCTCGAGCAGGGCCGTTCGGGAGGGTGCCGGAATTCTCGTGTCGGTCGGCGTAGGCGGTCCGTGCTCCTGGCAGATCGTGGACGCGGACCCGAGATGTGACCGCTGGCTGGCTGGTCCCGGGTTGAAGTGGGGGGAGCGCGCGATCGGATTACTCCTACGGGCGGCTGCCTCGTTCGGCCCGGCAAGATGATGTCCAGTCGGGAAAAGAGCCCTCCGGCCTCGTTCGCTAGCCTTCTTATACCCTCCTTGGGTTACGCACAGGGGGGGTAAGGACGAGCTCGTTGGGGAACCGGCCGGTCATCGCTCTGCGCGTGGGCGCGTCACCCCGCAAGCCCTCGGGGATTAACATTCTTCTGCAGATTAACATTCTTCCGCGCGTGCTTCCGCACATTCCGCGCGTGCTTGGCCTTTCTTCGTGCCACGCGAAGTGTCTGCCGCCCGCTTCTACCTGGGAACACGTTTCTGCGTGCGCATGGGTTGTACGCGGCAGTCAGTGGCGATGTGCGACCGTCACACGTACAATGAGAATGATCCTGAATGGCGCGTCGCAATTCCTTACCTAACGATTAGCCTAAGGATAGGGCCTTAGGCCTGACGTAAAATTATAATATCTGACGTCATGCATTGCTACCCACTAGAAAAAAAGCACTTTGTACGTCAAGCTGCGAGTACCGAGTGACGTCGTAGACCTCAAACCAGATGGTTAGTCCCAGGTCGGTACATACCCGACAGCTACTGCTCCGTTTACAATGTTCCTGCAGTAGGTGCTTATAGAGCGCAAGCGCTACAAAGGATAGCCCCAAGAAATCTACGCCTGTACTCTGAATACTCGGCAGTCGACGCAGCGTTTAGTCGGCCGGCCGCCGGCCGGCTAAACGCTGGGCCGACTGCTGTCGGAGGGTCGGCGAACCCTGCAGTAGTTCAGTCAAGCACCGCCGGCGGATCGTCGCAATTCGTTGGCTCAGTTCAAACTAAGCCACGACGAGTTCGTGCCAGGAAGAATGTGCCTTTAGTTTGTTACTTTGTACACTGTATCAAGCTCTAACTCCAAGTCGCTCCAGGCAAGCGCGCATGCGATGCTTTCTGACTGGTACGCTAGTAGAAAAATCTAAGGCTAATTGAAGGCTGGAGAAGATTCAGCGAAGGTAACATAGGTACTAAGGAATTAAAATCAACCCAAACTTTTACCGTAAAGCGAAAACCAGGGTGCGGGAAGCAATTTTTCTCTGGGTGAACTAGCACAGCGGTCAGCAGCACGACCAAACATTTGAGATCGGTTTTCTGCCTAAAAATGCAGTAGCTAGACATGAGATATTGTGGGACTTTGGGGGACGCTTACTGCACGAGCACTGTACGAGAAATAGTCATCTAAGCTGCTTGAAATACTTAAACTAAATAATAATGTAAACAGGTTATACATTATATAACTTACATTTCCGCCCCAGACAGCGCTGGCTAGTCGCGCAGTGGTCTCGAACTCAAGGTATACTGTTTTGCAAGCCGCAAGTCCGAATCCACGATAGTGCGTGTTTTTGTTTGTTTGTTTGAAATTCATTTATTTGGTTTTCGGCAATGTTTTCTATATTGAATTCACAATTTTTTGGGCTGCAACGTTCACTGATTCACCAGCGAGTTCGCAGAACGCGTGGGAACTGACACTGACGCTCTGCCGAGTTCTCCTTGCCGTGGTGTTGCCATAAGCCTCGACTGCTTCCGGGCACAGTCCAGAATTAGCCGACCGTTGGCCTGGCGCGGGCAGGCCTCTTGCGATACAGGCACGAGCCAGGCAAGCTCCAAAGATGTGAGCAAAGCGCATAGTATCTCAGCGTCTGCGGTGACGCGGAGGGCGTTCATCAACTGTGTACGCTTATGCTAGTGATTGTTACGATTCCAAGCCGCCCTGGCAGGCCTATATGACGCATTTTACAGCCGACAACATGGCAGAAGCGCGGTATGCCGATTACTGAGATATTGAGAATGACCACACAACAATAACGTCGGATGCCAAGCATGTTGTTTCACATAAGCGAAATCGAAACTCGTTTGAATTCTAATCTTGGACATCGTCCAATCACGTAGCACCTTTTATTGACGTGACTTCTGTTGGCGCTGCCGCCGCAGACTGGGCAGATAACTGCGCAAACTTAAGCCTTTTTTTTCAGGTTTTATGAAATAGATACCACCTTATCGCCTGGATAAACGATGAAAAGTGTGTTTATTTCAGCCAGTCTACGCCATGCAAGCAAAAACAGGCGCTGGACAAATTCACTTCAGTGACACTTTAAGCTGATGGAGTTATTAGACAGTCTTCATAACTAACTTCAGTGCCTTCTTAAGAGCGTACAATCGATTTACAAGTCTACTCACCTTTGTACGCCATAAAAAGTTTAGCTTTGATGCCCGTGTAGTAAGAAACCGTAACAGATTACTCGGTGTTTGAGTTCCCTCTATCAATCTGGATAAATATAACTCCGGACCTTACTGTCAGAAAGATTTACAACAACGAAAGCCCACTGACAGCTCCCCTGACACAAAATCTTTTTGTAAACGTGTAGACATGCTCCTATCGCACAATTCCAGACGCACATGAGTGGCAGCGGCAAGCAGTGCGTACCGTGAATGATGAGCGTCGGCTTCGCGGCCATTCTGTGAGGGAAATCACTTCGGCGAAGAACTTCCACCTGGTTGTTTCTGAGGTTGAGCGACTGCATTTCTCCAGCTCTGATGAATGCTCCTCGCAGGTTGCTGATGTTGTTTCCTAATAGCCTGATAAAAGCCAGCCGGCCGTTGTTTTCAAATTCAGCCCTTCCCAATGACTGGAACGCATTAAAAGAGGCGTCCAGGTATTGTATCTTGGGAAGATGTCTTAGGGAGCCGTTAAGAGAGAGGAGTTCGTTGCCCTGCAGGAGCAGCGTGTTCAGCGTCACAAGGCCCCTGAACGCGTTTGTCCCCATCCACCGGATATTGTTTTCACACAAGTTGATCTCAGCAAGCTCATGATTATCGCTGAAGGCGTCGTCCGGGATGTGAGTCACGAGGTTGCATCTCAGCGAAATCTTTCTCAAAAGCGTGAGACCCTTGAAGGCGTCGGTTACATCGCGAATCTCGTTGGACGACAATTTCAATTCCCTCATGCGACGCGTTCTGTTAAAAGTTCCGCTTAGGCTAGTCAAGTTGTTGTCCGACAATGCAAGGAATTCTAGTTTCGAGTCCTTACTGAATACCGATCCATCTAAAAGGGATATGCTGTTATTGCTGAGATCCAGGCGGATCATGTTTTCGAGTGAGTGAAAAGCTCGTGGCTCCACTAGGGTGATTCCACAGTTGCCAAGAAAAACCCTTTCAATCTTCTGATACGACGGTTCGAACTCCCCTATCACACCCAGGCGATTACCCTCAAGGTAGATGGTCTTCAAGTAAGGAATTTTGGATTTCCGTAGCATTTCAATGTCTGTTATCCGGTTGTGTCTCAGGTCGAGCGTCTGAAATGGAAACAAATAAGCGAGTCGGCATACACCAATATACAAAGATGCGATGTGGCATGGAAACGGCACAATCTCCATAATCGTTGCTCCGCCAGCCAGAGGCATTCGGGCAAGAACCCATTATTATTACTTAAAACTTATTTGATAATGCTTTAAGTTTATTACGGTCCACTGCTGATAAGCTTAGACCGGGATGAAAAGATGCGAGTTTCGTTCGCGTAATCCACACGCACAAAAGGGGCTAAATTTATGCTTTGATTTATTTTCTAGGGTCCTCCAGGATATTTACAAATTTGCTAAAGGTGAAGTTTATGACCTTCCAGTAAAGTGCCTTCCTTCTTTCTTTCTTCTGAAGCCCTGGCTCAGGTATTGCTGACGCAAGAACATATAAATGCTCGTTGAGCCATTTTCTGCAGGCGCTAACTGTCCGATGTTACTGTGGTTATTGGTCGTACACATCAAGGGTCCGCTTAAAGACGTCACTGCAGCCAATCAGAAACTAAGACGTGTCACCTAGAAGCGAGCGCCCGCCTGAATGAAGCTCGAGTCGGGGCAGCGATAACGGAGAGTGTGGAAAGGAGGCTCGCCTACAGTGGCGCCACAGCGGAGGCGAAAGGTTGGATACATGGCTTAGCTAGGCGCGCCGTTGCTGCATGAGCAGTGAGGTTCCTTCTCCCCTTGTTGGGTGGTCGCAAGGTTCTCGACAGAAACAACTGCCAGTCGGGCACGGAACTGATGCTATCGCACCAAATCGCCTGCATCAGCGAACTACAAAAAGTGGCCAAAATCCACGCTAGGATATCAAAAATCAATGAAACGCCTCCTTCCATCAATTACCAACATATTAAAGCGCAAACGTTTCATAATTAGAGAGATATAGAGCTTGTTTAGTGAGCTAGGTGTGGGTGGGGCGGTTCGACTTTTCAGATAAGCATGTGCCGTCATTGCTCGACCAGCCCTCTCTACCAACAGAGGTTGATCTTGAGGTATACGGTGCTGGGCAGTAGCCTCTCCCGCTGCTCAGGTGTAGGGGAAGAAAAGGGGATGGCAGGTCTGGATTTTTATCGCGCTTCCATATGAGCCGGAGAGTGCCTACTTGGTTACAAAGTTACATTGTGCGTTGAATCGAGTGGAAACTAACAAATGCATCCTGGCTGGATAGGGAAATGTGTTAGTCTGCATTAGTCTGAGTGTCCTTGCTTTATTCTTCGTGGGTCGCGGGTTCGGTTCCCGGCCCCGGCGGCCCCTTTTCTGATGGAGGCGAAATAACGCCCGTGTCTTCGAGATTTCGGCGCACGTTAAAGATCCCCAGGTAGTCAAAATTAATCCGGATCCCTCCACTAAGGCCCCCTTATCGCCTGCGTCGCCTCGGCGCGTCAAACCCCACAGTCAATCAACTAATCAATTGATTCTTCGTGATCTCTGGGCGTGGGGCCGGGAATGTAAATCCTGTAGTATTGTGAAATTTCTTTGAAAGTTGTGAGCGGTGTGCATTGCGGTTTCTCCTCCGTGGCCTGGTGGACGAGCTCTTGGGTCGTGAGATGGGCGTGCTCTTTGCCTCTCATGGGGGAGTGGGCAGGGTCCACACAATTGCGACCTTCCTGCCCAGCGTCTTGGTTTCTAGGATGCGTAGTGTCATGGGGGCCACCTATCACAACATGGAGCTACGGCATGCCTCGTGCGACTCCGCGAAAATGGTCGTGGTCTTGGTTTGTGTGAGAGCGAGAGCGATGGCAAGTTCTTCTATTTAGTTAGCTGTGGCACTTGCAATGGCAGCAGTTGTTAGGTGTTTGCACCCGTCCGTCACCACGACCACCGTGGGCGCTATTCCAGAAGGCCAGAGGTAGGTCGCTTCCGAGTTTCCAGCTGCTCGAGTTAACAAAGTAATGATAGTGGAGCAACCGATAAAACTCGAGCGGCACGGGCGCAGTCACCCGGAGCACGCTCTACATTACCAGCGAGCACATGTTTGAAGCCACTCACATTAAAAAAGCATGGCTTGTGCGAACATCCGCATGCACCACCGTCTAAAATCAAGTTGCAATATGCACTCCGTTGTGTAAAGTAGATAACCCCGCTATTTCTTTTAAAACTCCGGCCTGGCCCCAGCCTCCTTTAAAATCCGGAAACAGCGCAACACGGACGAGGACGGAAGAAGTAGACAAGACGAGCGCTGTTCTACTTCTTCCGTCCTCGTCCGTGTTGCGCTGTTTCCAGATGTCCCCTTACCAACTCGCCCAGCTTTCCACTCCTTTAAAAGCCACGCCCTCTAAAAGCGGCCCGGGGCGGCTCCGATTTTCTCGGTGTTCTGTTCTTCCACTGAATTGTGTTTGCTACGTGGTTTGAGGGTGGCTCCCGTGCTGCTCAGTGCAAGCTCAAACCAAGTAAGCGAAGGAGTTCACTGTAGCGAAAGGAACGCGCCCTTCTTCCGACTCTGTCAAGCGTGACCGGCTCTTTTTACGTGCGGGCGGCGGGCGTATAGTATCAGAAATCGACCCAATGTACCGTGTCATGAGCGTGTTTGAACACTGTCATGTGCGTTTTAGACGTTGAAGTCGTTTCATCCTCGTAGATTCTGATTTTACTGTGTATGAAGACGGCTGCCGTGGAAAAATCTTGTGGTCTTGGCTGCTCCTATCGTTCGGGCTACACCGAACTCTTCTTTTGGACTGAACATCCCTGCGACTGTGGCAGCATTTGACTGACGATGACCTGGGGACATCGTTCGTTCATTGCTTGCTGCTATCAGCTTTGTTACTAAGCATCAAATGCAAGGGACTTCGTGGCTGTGACGCTACCCCACCGGGGAAGTGGACGCCATGGTTGGGGGGGGGGGGCTTCAACCGCTACGCCGCGCGAACGAATGGGCTGGGTGTGTTTCACTGACACGATAACTCGGATGTAACTCGGGATTGATATTGCACGGCCGAGCAGAACTCGTGAGGCTCGTGGTGTGGGCTGCTGCGGCGTGGTTCATTGTTCACGGCCGCAGTAGCAGTCATTTCTCCTACCCGATAGATCTTTTCCTTTAGTGGAGGAGCAATTTTGAGCGCATTTTCGTCTATCTAAAGTACTAGCCTATGCTGTGGCTCTGTAGTTTTGTTGATGGGGAGGAAATACAAGATGGGCAGAACAATGCTTTTCATGCAGCAAAAATTATGGAACTGCAATAGTCAATAAAATGCGATGTCGGTAGAAAAATAAACTTATTAAGGATTGGACTGAACAAAATACAGCGACATGCTCTGTCATGTGATTATACTTTGTATCAGTGTACAAAGTATGACAAAAAGACAAGGAATGACACGCTAAAGTCCAGGCCACACGTATGCCTAAATGAGGCTTTTCCTGCTGTTCCGCCATTTCCCGGCCGTGCTGTTCCGCCAGCGGAACAGCGGGACTTTCGATCGGCTCGCGGCAGGTTCCCGGTGCTGCTCGGTGTATCCGGCGCGAAATGCAGCCGGGTTGTATATATTGACATGTACAGCATCTGGAGCGGACACAGGGATCAGACGTTGACGTAGCCCTTGTTTTCAGCTTTATATGAGCAAGAATGTCCTTAAAACTGCAGGTTCCGCGCCTGCAGGCGACTGCAGGCGGTTTTTCAGGCTACTTAAACCACACCCCAGCCTGGAACAACATTTCGGGGGGGGGGGGGGGGGGGGGCACGGGCCCGATGTGCTCCCTTCCCCCCCCCCCCCTCCCCCGGCTACGCCCCTGGTAGCTGTTATGATACGGGTGGCGTTGCGGAGAATTACTTCGAGTTTTGATTTGATTGATTGTAGGGTTTAACGCGCAGACGCAACGCAGGCGATGAGGCGCGCCGTAGTGGAGGGCTCCGGATTAATTTTGACCACCTGGGGATCTTTAACGTGCGCCGAAATCTCGTACACACGAGCGTTTTTGCTTTTCGCCTCCATCAGAAAAGCGGCCGCCGCGGCCGGGAATCGAACCCGCGACCTCGTGCTCAGCAGCGCAACGCCTTAGCCACTGAGCCACCGCGGCGGGTACTTCGAGTTTTGTGTGCTGAGTTTTCGTCAGATAGCAGTAAGGAAGGCCGTACATGATCCGTGAGATAAGGAGAGCTTCCACCGCCTTGCGACCTTTGTGTTCCTTTAAATCAAAATTGCTTCGGGACACCCTATTTATCATGTGGAGGATCTGGTTCGCTTGAGTAGTGATGGTTTTCAGCCAGGTTGTACCTGTGCCGCCTTGATCTATGTGAAAGCCGAGGATCCGTATGGCGGGTTTCGATAACATCGAGCAGCAATCATAGAGTTTCTTAGTAAGTATACCAGAGAGGAAACTGCGCCTGGGAATCCATGTTGCCGTGGGGGGTTATGGCAAGACCCCCGCTTTTGACTTGCCCTTGGCATGACAATTGGATTCCTAAGCGGTTTTGGGGATTTGCTTTCTTCCCTATGTATTAACACGTCTACGAGCTACGATGAATCCGAAATCCTCCCTGTTCTGTGGTAGCCGTGTTCGGTGAAACAGCAGTCAGTGCGTGATCGTACCTGAGGTTGGTCATGCCGCAGTCGAAGAACGTATGACTGAGCGGCTAAAATGCCGCCGCGAAATTTGTAGCTGACGAAAAAAAGAAACAAAACGTAATTCGACGTCGACGAAGACAAGATACGGCAGACACGGGCGCCTGCGGCCGTCCATATCTTGTATTCGCCCAGGACTCCTTAACGCCAGGTTTACTTTTTTCTTCAAGTATGAAGCAACTCGCTCAGCAGCAAGTTTTGGTAAACTGTAGCTGATAATCGGTGCACCGGTTCGCCACGAAGGCGACGCTTTCACAGGCACGCTCAAAAACATTTTCAAGCTCTTCAAACAACTCATGGTTCGAAATAATAGTAAAATTAATAAAATAAGAGTCTCTAATAAGTTTTCCACAAAATATTAACATTGTTGCTAACTGCCAGCATGGTCTGCAGAATAGTAGGAACAGCCGTCCCGGCAAAAATACGCTTTACTTCCTTTTTCCTTAGTTTTAAAACAGCCTATTTTATTTTCGTTACATAATTGCACGCTATTCGGCACGTTTTTGTGGTTTTGTGGCATTTTGTTTAAATTGGCAGTCACTGGAACGTTTCAATCCAAGCCAATGATGACACTAAGGCGAGCGCACGATTTATTGGCGGTCCATGACGACACAGACGGCCTGGATGTGAGCCGCATAGACGCTAGCGCCAGATTCCTCTCTAGTGTATATTGTAAGAAACTCTATGGCAGCAATAACTTTGAGTGTGGCGCGTTTCTGTCACGCGTTTTCTTTTTTTTTTTTTTTTTGCCAGTCGGCCTTGGTCACGTGATTGCATTGCCAGCCATTTACGGCAGAAACGAGCAGAAACTGCTTCTTAGTACGACAAATTTGAAACAAAAATCTCATATGAACGCCTGAAATTAAAAATAAATCAACTTCATGGTGAAATACAGATTAATAAAATAAAAGCGCGATAAAATAAGGTAGCTGGATTTGGTTGCTCCCACTAGCCACCAGTGAAGCAGTGGAGCGAGAGGACGCACTGAAAAACGCCATTCTCTAATTGCGCCTCCTTTAAGCGCGCTTCCCTGGACCGGTTGCGTCACTTTAATAATCAGGACATTCTAGCTCGCTCCCTTCAAGAGGTTGGGTTAGCCACTATTCCAGAAGTTACAGTCGCTGATGGGTCGGTTAGCATGACGGCTGAAGACATTCGCCGCGAGATCGACATGTAGGTGGCGACAGCGTCGCGCTGCTAGTGGGGATGCTCCGCTGAGCGGCCCCGGGAGAATGCACACTGTGGGCGCGCTTCGTGCCTTTTTCTCGCCGTATGTGAGCATGAAAGGCGCAGAGAAGAGTGGTATGCTGTAGTTCAGTTCCTCAACATTCAATGTATAGCATGGAAGCGGCAATGAGTTCTCATTACTACGACGAAAAAAAAAAAAGCGGCGACCCATCGGGAATCTCAGAACGGCCGAAATGAATGAATGAAACTTTATTATTGATACGGGGGGCTTGGTAGCCTAGTTGGGGAAGAGGCCGAAATAATGACAATGAACTTGTACGCCGGGGCTCGTAGGAAGCTCGATCTTTCAAGACTGTGGCTTTGAGCCTTCAATAAAAGCATAAAAAGAAACAATTCATAAAGCCTCGATCTCTGGAATTTAGTTTACAACACCAGTTTCAATCGCTTTCATTGGTAGCATGACAGATTCTTGCGTTTGTGGGATGCCCTGAAATGGTAACACCATTTAACTGCCCCTACATTTTGTTTAAGTGCTTAGGATATTTTTTGTGTGTTCGAAAGGCAACATAAAGTTACTGAATTTTAACCAGCGCAGAAATATAAATGCAACTGTTCTAACAGGTATTTTGCGCGCAGCCCTAGTTAAATGAAATTTTAGCGACTCTGAAGGCATCTAGCTTTGATGAATAACGGTGTCAGTCACTTATTCAAGCCTTTCGTCGCAAGTGAACTTGCGAATTAAATTGCTAACGCGCGTAGTACAATCAACATCTCATGTTCAGCTAGACTTGCAAAATGACAAAAAAGACAGCGTAAACCAAGCTGGGACCTATGTACAGTGAGCAGAGATTTTGTTACGGCTGCACTGTTGACCATTTGCGTCCATTTTAAAATCTAACAAGTGCCTAGAAGGGAGATGTGTTTGCATTCTGGCATGATGTCGCTTACGAACAATAAAGATGGCAAATAAAGTTTCCCTGTTGTGGATGCAGTAAAACATTCCTTTTTATTTGTCGTTACGAAACAGCGCCACGGGTTTCCGGTAACTAATTCGTGTTACCGTGTTACCTCGATCGCCTCTTTCTTGGTATTTAATTCTTGAGGATTGGTTAAAAAAGGTACGGATAAAAGTTTTCTTTTTGGGGGGGGAGTTCTACCAAACGTCCTAAGCGAAGCGAGAAGAAAACGCATGTAACGCGAAAAGCCAAACGTTGGCTTTCAGTATTACTTGCAATTGCAAGTAAGCTAGGCGTCGTGTTCCGTAGCGGTGAAAAAGCAGTACTTCAACAAGAAGACGCCAGTATTTTCAAAACTGATTAAACCATTTTTGGCCCGAGATTGTCCAGAAATTGGGGCTCGCCTTTTCAAAACGGTATTTAAAGCGAGCATTGTGGGGAAAAAAATCCAGCGAGTCGTGGCACACGTCCTCCACACATGTGCCACACGTGTGGAGGGCGTGTGCCACGACGCTGCCGGGCAACAACGTGCAATTATATATTATATTACGCGATTTTTCCTCCATCTTTAAACTTAGGTCCACCTTAAGAGGTTCAGACGTGACCATATGAGGCATTTGGTTATGCTGAGGGAAACACATTCCTGGACAAAGTGATTTATGTCGGTATTTGAAAATGGGATATATTAAAATGACACACGAAATGCCACAGGCCAGCGGCAAACTCACAACAGCTTAATTTTATAGAAAAATTCCCCTCAAATACTCTTGCGCATCCACAAAAATGTATTTTAAATAACACGCAAAATTAGCAACACAGTATAAGCAACGACTGTCCAAAAATGGTATTTATTTTCGAAAAGGTATGCGAAGAATTCGATTACACAGGTGCTTGTGGGTGTAAAATACGTCCCCGGTAATGTAACGGCGATAGTGCACGAATCGTGTGCAGTGTAATTGTTTTTGTTTGTTTCTTATTTCTAAAAGGACACCGCAAAATTTTACAAGGGTGTGGCAAATGCACGAGTATGCCCAGGACTTGTCGCTTCTTACCTGCTTCGTGTATTAAACTTTTATCCTTTAAATAACCCCCACGCCACCTTCAAAAAGCACCCTTTGACGTTCCCCAAACGCCAGACGACTGCACTCATCAATAAGAAAAGTGAAATGTGTCAAAGAAATGTTTATAACACGTTTCACACTGAAGCGTTGACAACGGCGATGATGTTTCGTGGAACTAAATTAGTGGATTATCCCGCAACGGCCGCTGATTATTGCGTTTCCAGAAAGAAAATCCGACAGATGGCGACGAGTGTACTGGCCAGTAGGAAGACGCATTGAAACATCCCCCTCGCGAGGGGCACGATCAAATGCAGAGCATTTCCGGGGGCGCACGACGTTAAGTAGTTTGCGTTACGTTAATGCTGTTGCACTTGTGGCAACTGCTGACGAGAGAGCGCTCGTCAGCAGTAATTTGAATGAGTCAAGGATATAAGGCGCGTCCGTAGCCTCCAATTCTGTGTTGGCTTTGTGGCGCAGTGGTTAGAGCACAATGTACATTGCGTTCCGCCCGCAGGGTCGAGGGATCGAAACCTGGCGCCGGATAGTATTTATTTTTTTTTATATAGTAGGGAGGGGTGCGGTGCGGACTACGGACGCCAACGCGGGTGACATCGTGAGTTACTGAAATGCTCTGCATTTAAAAAACCCGCAAGCAGAGGTAACTATGCCACTGCTTAGTGCCAAACAAGTGCACATATTCGTTATTTATCGTGTGAAGCACGCGTCATGTGCCGCGCGCAACGTGAACGAGCAGACGACGCGAGAGCGCCATCCACACTAAGAGCGGTTCGTCCCGCCGCCGCCAGGGGCCGACTGTGTTCGATCTCGGGGCGAATAGCCGAGGTATTCGTGGGAGATTTCGCCACCCTTTTCTCTACCGAGAGCGTGTCTTGGGATGCAGAGGGATTTGAGGACAAGCTTAGAGCATTTTGTGGGGTGGTGCCATGCCTGCCAGATCACCTGTTTGAGTTACTGTCTGCTCCTGTGGATGCCGACGAGCTGAGTGAGTGTGTTAAAAAATTGAAAGGTGCGCCGGCGCCTGGGCCTGACGGTATCCCTGCTGGATTTTACAAGAAGTTTTTTCCGGCCATTCGGGGTGCACTCCTCGACAGGTGAACGGCTTTCTTCAGCGCGGAGTGCGACGTGAATCTTTCCGTGAGGGCCGTGTCATTTTGATCGCAAAACCAGGCGTCGATCCTACGCAGCCCCAGGCGTATCGGCCGATTACACTATTGAACACTGACTACAATATTGTAGCATCTATTTTGGCCAGGCGTGTACCAGTACCGTTTTGCCCGATTTTATTAGCCAAGCGTAAACGTGCAGCGTGCCAGGTCGCACAATTTTCTCGTCCCTGGCATTGAAGCATGATTTGCTCAGTTACGCGACAAAGATTACCGCTTCTGGGTGCTTCATCTCTCTCGATCAAGCGAAAGCTTTCGACAGTGTGGAACACCGATACTTGCTAGGCTTTTTGCGTCAAATTGGCTTTACACAAGACTGTAGCTATGCTCGAGCTGTTGAACTCGGTCGGGAGCGTTCGAATCCCTGTCAACGGGCTTTTAAGTAGTCTGCTCTCTGCCACCCATGGGATAAGGCAGGACTGCCCCTTGTCGCCTTTGCTTTTTGTCATTTGTCACGACCCGCTGCTCCACCGTATTAATGGAAGCACTGCCATCCGCGGCTTTCCGTTGCCAAGCATAGGCCAAGTTAAAGTGTCCGCGTATGCGGACGACGTGTCCCTGTTTATTCGGGACGAGGACAGCTATCAAGTGTTTATGCGGCTATTTCATGAGTACGGTGAGCTACCTGGAGCTCGACTGAACAAGGGAAAAAGTACGGCGGTGCGTTTCGGCACATTTGCGTCTGCCTTGGCGGGCGACGTAGAATGGGTGACGGGTGTTCGAGTACTTGGGGTGGTGTTCCATTCCTCGGGTGAAGTGGCGAGTAGTACATGGAAGCGCCTCCTCGAGACTGCGGAGCAGCGTCTTGCAGTTGCAGGAAAGTTCAGTCTTTCCCTCGCAGAGCGAGGCTACATAATTAAGTCGTCCGTCTCGGTGGCGCTTTTTTATGCAGCACGCGTAGCAAAACCACTGCGCCATTTCACCCGACAGCTCGCCACGAAGTTGGGATCGTTCTTTTGGGCGGGCAAGACAGAAACAGTGTCGAGAGCGCTGCTGAGGCTGCTCAAGTCAATGGGTGGTTTTAGTCTGCCTTGCTTGCAAACCACGTTCAGCGTCTTGGCGGTACGTAAAGTGATCGACCTTGTAGACTCGGACGAGTATCCAGGGAAGGCTCTGCTACAGTACTTTTTGAGAACTTTCCGCTCATTATTTTATGACGTATACACATCGCCGGTCCTTCTGCTGAGCACCCACCCCCATTTTATGCGTATGTTACAAAAACATTGCGAAATCTCCAGTCTTCCTTGCCAAGCCTACGTTTCAGGGAAAGTACGGCAAGCGAAGTGTGAGAAAAATTACGCCCACCTCCCCTCGCGGGAACCCTGGTGTGATGCGACGCTGAAGGGGGTTCCGTTGGGTGTTTCCGTTGGGTCGATTAGTCGAATTGCGTGAAACGCGTAGTGAACGTGAATTGCGTTTCAATCACATCGTTGGGTTCCACGCGAGGGGATGCGGACGTAGCGCACCCGAAGGAGAGGAGACTACGGAGAAAGAGAGTACTGCATATGCGCACAGCGCGCAGCGCCGCCCACCGGGGGAGTGAGAGTGCGCTGCGCCACGCGCCCGCAGATGTTGGGCGAGAGTGTTCGCTATCGGAGAGAGGAGAGGGGGTGAGCGGAGGAGAGACGCAGCTGTGCGGACGCGGACAACGACGACGACGGACGCAGGACAGGGCCGCCGGCAAGAGATGCTCCTCTCAGCGTCGCATCTAAAAATTGGCAATAACCCAATTAGACAACCAACGGATAGGAAGATCACGCGGTTTCGGTAGGCATCAGCTGACTTCGATGGCACTTCCGGCTAATGTTCGGGATTTCGGATGTTTACGTGGCTGGGAAGTTCTCCCGACGTGTGACCGTCTGGCGAGATTCGGCGCTGGGCGTTCCGCACGGTGTCCACACTGTGGCCACACTGAAACGTTAGAACATGCCTTGTTTCACTGTCGTGTAGCGGCAACGTTTTGGACTGTATTAAGCACGATGTTCGGACTCACACTTCGAATGAACACTCGTTCAAATGATGTGTTGGTGAATTTTCTGATGTGTGCTGGTGCTTTTTTTTTGTGGAGAAATCGTGGTGCTGCATGCATTCTGGCCCGGCCGCAGCGGGAAATGTTCCCACTGCTGTGGCGTCTCCAGTGGATTATCATGAGTCACTTGGAGCACGCGTTGGCAGCTCTAGGAGCAGAATCTTTCTTTTTGCAATGGTCTACGCGCTTTATAGTGATCAGGAGCAACATCCTGAGCGTTCCTCTTGTGCCGTAATGAGGTCAGTATAATTTCAGAACTCTTTCTGTTACGCTGGTGAACTCTCAGTGAACTGATTTTCTAGTAGCTTGTTGCCCATCCCATAGAATTGTTGTGCAGTGTGTAGTATGACCATGTTGCATGAAAACTGACTGGATAATTCTGTTTTTAGGGCAGCGCTGTTACCCCTAGTCGCTGCGTCCGGATATGTGGGTTATAAAAAATTCTCTTTTCACACATAGCATGAATCGCATTTTTAAAGCGCTTCAACTCCGCCTCGAAATATTTCATCACGTTACGTGGGCGTCGCTAGAGCTCGTGTCTCCCGAGTTCAGCTTAATCTCGGGCCTTCTGGAATAGCTCCCCTGGGGCGCAGTTCTAGAAGGCCCAAGTTCCGCCTACTCCCGAGTTTCCAGCTGCTTGAGTTATGAAAGTAGTGATAGTGGAGCATCCGATACACCTCGAGCGAAACCGCCGGAATCGCGCGTAGCACGCCTGGCATATTCAGCGCACTCTATTGGTGCAGATTACGTTGATAAAGTACGGCTTGGGCTGTCTTCCGCATGCAGCACCATCGGAAATCGATCGGCAATACTCATTACCTGGCATAAACTAGATAACCCTACTAATACTTCGAAATCCCCAGCCTGGCTGTTGTCCGTGCCCGGCGTGGGGCGGTCCGTCTTTCTCGGTGTTCTGTTATTCCACTGAATTGTGCTTGCTACGTGTCTTGAGGGTAGACCCCGTGCAGCTCTGTGCTAGCCCGTTTCCGTTCACTGTAGCGAACGGAATGCGCCCTGCTCCCGACCATATGGCTTTTGTTTACTGCTTGGTTGAGTGTGCCCGGTGGGCGCTTATTCGAAATCGTCCCGTGTCAAGAGCGCGTTTGAACATTGGCGAGTGCGTTTTAGACGTTGAAATGGTGTCATTTTTCATCGAGTGCGTATTCGCAGTGTATGAAGGAGGCTCCCGTGGGAAAATCGTGTAGTCTTGGCCTCGCCTATCGGCGCGGACAGGAGTGAATTCCAGTTCGGAACGAACACTCCTGAGGTTGTGGCACCATTGGCTGACGGTGGCCCGGGGACTTCATTTTTGTTTGGCGCTCAGTTCTTTCTGGCTACGACGCTACGCCCACACAAAGTGGCCGCCGTGGGTGGGTGTGGCTTCGGTAGCTATGCCACCCCCGCAAATGGGCTAGGTGTGTTTGACTGACATTAGAACTCGTAGGAAACTCGGGCATGGTTTTACACGGCCGAGTTGAACTCGGGACGCCCGTGGCGGCCGCTGCTGCGGCGTGGGTTATTTTTATGGTCGTCGTAGCAGGCATATTTCTACCCCGAGGGGTCTTTTAAACGAAAGAAGAATTTCGAGCTCGTTTTTATCTCTGGAAAAGTGCTGTGCATTGCTTGTGCAGTCATCTGGCGACAGACCCCTGTTTGCGACGACTTAGAGGCCCCTTTCGCTCTATGACCGGCGCGGAGCAAATGTTGTGGGGGCTGCGGCTTCGCGCGACCGGCAGCTTCTACAGTAGCGTTGGTGGCGACTGCACCATCGACCGCCACCAGTCGACCTTTAGCCGGTGTGTGAGCAATATGATCGCTGGAGACGTGTTTCCCTGACCTCGCCTTTCTTTTAGGTGGTTTGGCGGACATATGGCTTCCGCAGGTTCCTCCCGCACGTCTATCCGACTGCGGCCGGAGCGTGCGCTTCAGTCATCGTCTGCTCGATAACCAGTTTCAAACGGGGCGTTGCATGACCGTGCGTTTTGTTTATCATCTGCGCAGCAGAGAGTTTCCCTCGAGGGGTTGCGTGAGGCGCATTTCTTGAGAAAGCGTTACTGGCAGGATAGCTTATACGTATTGCGTATACTGTCGAGGAGACAGTCGACGCACCGACAGCAGGTTGAGGTGGTTTTTTCGCAGGGGTGAAGCCGATAGGAACGCAGGTCCGAGCATTGAGATAACCCAGCTGTAGTTGTTGTTGTTGTTGTTGTTGTTGTTGTTGTTGTTGTTGTTGTTGTTGTTGTTCCTTTGTTTGTAGCGCATACCCAGTTGAGGGATTGGCCAAGTACGGGAGCTTTATTGGGGCTAATGTGCCCAATTTAGGAAACTAAGATTTGGTTTTTCGCGCATGCATTTTCTGGGGTTCATCTTTTTCGCCTGACGCGTCTTTGGTGCATATCCCGACGTCTGGATTGGACATAATCCTAACTTCCTCTTCCACATGGTTGATGC
Organism: Haemaphysalis longicornis; assembly: GCF_048455015.1. Lineage (NCBI taxonomy): Eukaryota > Metazoa > Arthropoda > Arachnida > Ixodida > Ixodidae > Haemaphysalis > Haemaphysalis longicornis. Next base: position 432,428,856 of record NW_027526203.1, on the reverse strand, counting down.
TGGTATAGGGCATACCCCGATGGATTGATGGCTTATTGCATCTGTTCATTAACCTCGCTACAATACAATCAACAGCACATGTCTATTGTCAGGCGATCTTTACACATTTCGACGGGTTTTGTTCAGCTTCACCATCGTATGAAAGCGAGTAAAGGGGTGAGCTGAGAATTAAAGTAACCAGGTGACGCCAGAGGGAGGGCAAGCGGAAGTGGAAAGGGCATGAAGTAAGAGAGGGTTGTGATAGGATTGAACACTACGAAAAAAAAAAAGAGTGCGAAGAGCTCCGTCGACAAGAGCGGTGAAGGGCAAAAGGAAATGAAGCAAACAAATCTGAAAAGTTTTTGTCCTTGTTGCTATTTCTTCCTTCGTAGCACATGGCCACTTGCGGGATTGGCCCGCAATTGGGAGCTTTGAGGAGCTAATATGCCCTGTTCGCAAAATTTATAACAGCGTGAGTTTGAAAAGTAACAGTTGTAGGAAAGTGCATGCAGCGTGGAGCCTGAACGTGATGTCACGGGAGTAAGACAGGTGCACACCACCGTCGCAAAATCCGATTCTAGGGACGCTGTGACGTGTGCACCACTCTGCTTGCTGACGTAATTCATGCACTAAGACGAGCAAATGAAAGAGAATAAACTGACGCAAAGACGTAATAGCAGAGAAACCCGCCGCGGTGGCTCAGTGGCTAAGGCGTTGCGCTGCTGAGCACGACGTCGCGGGCTCGATTCCCGGCCGCAGCGGCCGTTTTTCTGATGGAGGCGAAAAGCAAAAACGCCCGTGTGTACGAGATTTCGGCGCACGTTAAAGATCCCCAGGTGGTCAAAATTAATCCGGAGCCCTCCACTACGGCGCGCCTCATCGCCTACGTTGCGTCGGCGCGTTAAACCCTACAATCAATCAATCAATCAATAGCAGAGAAGAAGCTGTTTGAAATAATTCTTGCCAAAAGATAAAGAAACGAAAGTGAAGGAGCAGGCTCAAGAATCAGAAAGGAAGTTGCTAATATGTATCGCCAGGCTTTCGCCTTAAAAGCACGTAAGCAGACTGGAGTGCCCCAATGAAATTTTTTGTCGAAAAGCGGAGGGTTTCGATAACGTAATTATGAGCAGCAACTGTTTTGAATGCGGCGCGCTTCGATCACCCTCTTACTTTTTTTTTGACAGTCAGCCATAGTCATGTGATTGCAGTGTCTGCCACGAACGGCAGAAACTGCTGCTTAGGATAAAAAATTTTAAACAAGAAGCACATATGAACGCCCAGAATAAAAATAAAATGAACCTTGCGGTGAAATACAGAATAATAAAGTAAAAGTGCAATAACATAAAGTAGTTGAATTTGCTTGCCCCCAGTTGCCACTAAGGCCGCAGTGCACGGAGCGAGAGAACGCGTTGAAAGATGCGGCGCACCCTAGTCGCGCAGCCTTGGAGCGCACTGCCCTGGACCGATTACGTCACCTCAATAATCAGCAAATAGCGTGAATCGCATTTTTAAAGCGCTTTAACCCTGCCCCGAAATATTATCATGAGCTTATTATCACCACAGCTCCGCCTTAATTGCCTGAAATTCGCTAAATCTCGGGCCTTCTGGGAGACGCCAGAAGGCCCGAAGAAGCATAGGGGAGATGCCAGAAGGAGGGCTCCAAAAACAACATTGCTCATGATAATAATTGAAGATTTCCACCTAACACTAGCGGCCCGCTGGCGCTTCTTGCATGCGACGTTGTCACGGTGAACAGGTCTCTCCGAGGCCGCGTCGCGCAAAGGACTTCGCATTGCCGCAGTTATTCGGTGACCGCTTTATGAAGCCAGGACGACGACGACCCGCAGCACAATTTCACCGCACTATCATCCCGTTTCACGCATTTGCAAACTGACTTTCCGCAACAGTCGGGATCTGGCAGATGGCGACGAGTTTTAGCTGCTGCGGTGTGTGCCGATTCGAGCGCGGTCTATGTCCAAATTGGAGGCAAATAGTTCCACGGTCATGTGTGTAGCGTTTCTGCCTGGAGAAGACGTCCCGGGCTTGTCAGGGTTATTCATATCTCGTAAGCGACGCGCTATATCAACAAGCTCAGCTAAGCTCGTGTGATGGATGGCGACGACCGACATTCGTCCATATAAAGATACGCCGTGCGGGAGTGTCGTTCTCGTAGACGCCGCCCGCGCGCCAAAACCACCTGCGGCTTCCTTGAATGCCAGAAACGCTGATTGGCGCGGCCTTTGATGCAACCCACCAATAGCCCCACCGTTATCTGCAGCGCTAGCTGCGTCATAGAGACTACGTCAGAGGGAAAAAAAAGTTACGTCAAAGCGCGGTTGACTGCTGGCAAGACGTCGCATGTAAACAAGGAAAGAAAAGAACGCTTATCTAGGGATAGCGCGCTTGAAATCGTGACCTATTAAGGCCCCTTTAAGCCAGATGTTAACCTATAAGTTTATATCATCATCATTATAACCCTGTTTGTGTACACTGCAGGACGAAAGCCTCTCCCAAAGACCTGCAGCCACGCCGATCGATTGCTGCTGAGTCCATATTTTCCCCCAAATTTTCGGAGCTCATCTCTCCGTCGATTTCTCGGTCGACCCATATTGCGTTTTCGGTCTATTGGCAGCCACTCTATCAAACGGATGACCGCCTATTGTCCCTCATTCGCATTACGTGTACAGACCATGCCTATTTTCTTCGCTTAATTTGAACGAGAACGTCCTCCACCTTAGTCTGTTCCCTAATCCATCAGGCTGTATTTCTGTCCCTCAGCGTGAGCCCTAGCATTCGGCGTACCATAGCCCCTTGTGCCGATCTAAGTTTCCTTCCAAGTCGTTTCGTGAGACCCCAAGTTTCCCCGTTTATATAGCAGCAGCCTTTTCTCAACAGCTAAGTCTGGTGGCAATTAATGTTCATACTTGTCGAGAACGTGGAGAAAAAAAATAAACATAACGCATATCTGAGGCAAAGCATCAATACATAAGTGATATTTGCAGTGTTCCTTTTTTTAAAACACATGGATGCTTGATTTAACGAAAACTACTCCCATTACACGGCAAAAGCGGTCACCCGCGGCCCTCCTAACGACATTCCAAAAAAGTCAAACCGCAACCGCAACGAAAGGTTACGGTAGATGGCGCGTGGAACGCGGTTTTGAGTAAGCGTATACTAAGTTATTTTATGGGCCTTAGCGTGGAGTAGGGTGCCTCAATACACGCGCGTCTGCCCCGCACGGCGGGGCTGGCATCAAGACACCCAGCGTCAAGCAGTGTACCACGGTAAATTTAAATTGACTTGAGCGAACCTCTTGCTTGTTTATTGTGGGAGGAGCGAGACGGGAGAGGAATAGCGTGAGAGGTCAGCGGGATAGAAGGGAGGCATTTACTTGGAGGAGTGCCAGATGTCACAATAGATGTGCAGGGGGGTGCCATTGCTTGAAGTAGGACGTTTCTGCTTGTTGGATTTAATGGCCCTGTGGATGTGTTCGCTCCAAGCGGAAATTAGAAGCAGGTTTCAATTATGCATGGTGCATAGAACCTATAGGCGTTAAAAAGACCCGTGTGATATTGCGTGCTTTTTTTTTCTTTTTGCTTAAAGCACGCAGTGCTGTTACACGCTTTCTGGGTCTGAAGTAATTTGATCCCAAGAGGTAAATATGCAGCGAACATGTCTGCCTGTGGGTTTTACCAGCCACATGCAGAGGGGATAATTCTCGCCAAATCCCTTTTTTCTTCCTTTCTCGCGACAATTATTTGTTTACGTTTTCCCCTCAGTGGAGGGATAAAGGGAGCGCTGCTGAAGGGCACTCAGTCAACAGCCGTTCCCAGTGGGGCCTAAAATAGTCGACTGTATCCTCCACATGGCAGCTCAAGCAAAGCTTACATAACTTTCTCCAAATCGTCCTGAGGTGCCTTGTTGAGTAGCCCTCATCGTGAATAACGTGCGGCCGTTCCCTCGTAACACAACAAAAACGCATAGCGATAAATGACGCAGAAGGAATTCGGGTCTATCTTTTGTAGGTCTGCCTGCAAAAAAAAAAAAAAAAAGAAAGAAAGGCGGGAGGTGGGGAAACAATCTGCAACCATGCCGATGGACCTTGAAGGGTAAAATTTGGTGGTGGTAGCCAAACTTTAAGTGTGGAGTCAGCCAGCAGCAGAACCAGTTGGAACAAGTAGCTCCATGCAAAATGTTTAACAAACTCTAACGTTTTTCACACGACAATAAGGCAAAAAAATACAACGCACTACCTCCCAGAGCACGGGGCATGCACAGAAAATGTTGCAACTTATGCTCTAACTACAGGAAGGCGATATCGTTACTTCCTACAGGAAGGTGATATCGCTACTTCACACACTTCACAGCGAGAATCTTTTAATATTTCTCTTGCTAAAGCTGACGAAGTCATATTCTCTAAGTTCAGTTACACAACGATTTTCATTTGCATGCTTGCGTACTGCGCAAAATGTCAATACGCGAGTAGAACTTCCTGCTATGCTGGTTTGTGAGTAGTTCCATGGTTTGCAGCGCCACGAAAAACTGTTTTTTGTTGCGTTTGAAACCATGGGAATTTCAATACGTGCTTCTTTTACTAGAATATTTTGGTGTGGCGTTTCGATCGGAAATACTCGACCTAAATTCTCCCCTAATTTTCAGATTTCGAATTGAGGTTCATCAGTTTACATGAATAAAATTTAAGATTGTTAGGCTATGTGTCACTTGAAAACGAGGGCAATAATACCCTCCTTTTAAGTTGCAGGTCTAAAACTGCTTGTTTTTATTTTTGTTCTGAAGATTCCGGTTCATGCTGCCATTGTAAGCCAGGTATGGAACCCTTATAAACCCATTTTGTAACAGACACTAACGTATAGATCCCTTCCGCCCCGGATACGCGATTTGCAAACCTTGCCTCTTCAATCTTCTTATTTTGTGCTTAAGGTTTCCGCCATATAGGTGGGCACACTGTTTGTTATGAAGCCCTGGACTTCAGGCTTCAAGCTTGCATAATCAGAAACGGTGCATCTCAAACCGCCTTCCTTATTTTTTTTCTTTTATGCACACTAGAAATGAAACTTTACATAGGTTTAATCATATGAGTATGTTTTTTTGGCATTTTGGAGGATAAATATCTTACCTGCAAGTAACGGAGGCCGTCCAACAAGCTGCTTATGGCCGTGAGGCGGTTGTCACGAAATTCGACGGATTTGAGCCTTCTTGTATTCTCCAAAAGACGATATGGTATATGCTGGATGTGGTTGCCCGACAGCACCAAATACTTAAGCTTTGGGGATGCGGACAGGAATTTTTCATCTATTGTCTGGATTGCGTTGAATCGAAGATCAAACACTGTCAATACAGGTAACTTCATCACGCCTTTCAGAAACTTGATATGGTTCCTGTGTATCCGCAGCGAGTTCAGGCGACTCGCGGCACTGAGGCCGCTGGGAACGCTCTCCAGATGTGCGTTCTCGATTGTCAGCCGAAACAACCGGCCCATGCGAGTGAAGGCTGCCTCCCCTATGTCCCGCAACGGGCAGTTTCTCACGACGAGCATGTGGATGGTGTGGTTAGAAAACCAATCACCCGGAATCTCCCTGATTATAACATTGTCGAAACTGAGTTTCTTGACGGTGACGTTCTGCAACATGGCCATGTCAGGGCCAAGGTCCTGGAACTGCGACACATTCCGGCACAACACTATAGCCCCTGCCTTACGGACTGAGCACTGGCAGCGCACCAGCTGCGGGCAGGTAGTGTTCACGTGGTGCCAATCTCTAGCGTAAGATGCGCAGAATCCGCTCGCAAGCACTACCACGAGCACAAGTACACGACGAGCTTCGGTTGCCACCCCGCAGAGCATATTTCCGGTAGTTTTTTTTTTTCCTATTTACTGTTTCGTGGTCGCATGTGTGGTCGGGATGCTAAAAATCCGTTGTAAAGGGGCACCAACCATGGATATCAACACAACCGACGTCGGAGGCAGGGATGTTGTCACCTGATCACAACGCGTAAAAATATTTACTGTAAAATGGCAGACTCAACAAGTACGTATTTTCAACAGCCACTTAGGAGTCGCCCCACTTTTTCACGAAGAATACACACTCAGACCTGCACCTGATTCTATCTGAAGTAGCACCACGGAGCGTCGCTTCTGTCGGATGGCGTCATGTCATGCTCGCTTTTTGGGACCCTACACGGCACTCTAGGCGACCGCTAAGCTGCACGTGCGCTGTAGCACATGGACCTTCACAACTCACTTGAACAAGGTTCCTTGAGGCGATTCACAAATCCCCACAAAAATAATCTACGGGCGTCGGCTGAAGACTTTTCTCGGTGAATGTTGGTTCTGTTGTTCAGAAGCGCCGGAAGTGCGCGCCACGCCTTGGGGCCAGAGACCGAAACGCAGACGTCAAAGCAGATAGGAGCGCTGGCGTGGGATGCCGGAAAAGCGGCAGCAGAGGTACGTATCGCAAGAGTACCGGAAAAAGTGTTCGGCGCGCCACCGTCTCAGACACCCCTCGTCGGTCTCAGCAGAAAATTTTCTGAATCCTTATAGGAGTGAGAGCAGAGTGTGATGTTTACTCACTGCCCTTAAACGTGGTTGTGTGAGACATCTGGCTTGGCTTGGGTTTGTTTCGTTCTCCCGCCGCGCAACAGCGCATTACCATTTTCGGTATTGGTAACGATTGGGCCTCTTACTGAAACCATAAAGAATAAATGCGAATATTTTGTTAAAAACTGAACAATCAACATAAAGAAGGATTTATAAAGGACGAATAACAAACGAGATAAAGAAAGAGAATCGAAATTATCACGATAGAAGGAGCGACTTAAATGAAGTAAATAGCCAAGAAACCAAAGGGAATCTGCCATGTATAGAAGCCGAGGGACGTTCGCTTCAACTAAGATGTTTTCTCAGCCTTATGTACCTATCTAAGGTGCTTTCGAGTTGAGTGTATACAAGCTATCAATGGTTTACAAAAAGGCAGGATGCTTTTGTAGCTAAGATGCGGAAGCTGGGCTGTGTAAAGTTCATTTATAAATTCTCTGCCTCTGCGTCAGTGCCCGACAGGCACTTTATAACGGTGGGCACCAGAAGGGACGATGCAACTACGCTAGCATTGACCTCACCTCGATATGAAAATCATGTTCATGGTCCCACCTCAAAAATTTGGGTGGGGTGCTTAGAATCTTACAAGAGTGTGAAGGCGAGGGACTAGTTCGAGCTCCTGTTTATCGCTGTTTAATGTTCTGTTGAACATTGCGGCCGCACACGTCACCACTCGACGAGACCCTTGGACAGCGCCCTCCGAAGTTCAGCTGAGTATTGAAGGATTCGGTCACCGCTGCTTGCTGCGATCGGTATTGAAACAATGCCAGTGTATAGCCTAGAGGTGCACTTTGAAAACTATTAGGACCAGCCTGACACGCCAGCTGAGCAACGATTAAACATATCAGTTGGGGAGCGGGGTAACACGAGCGCCGTCCGTTGATTCCTGTAGTCCAACTCAGGCTGGTAGCAATGTAACCCGTACATGCATACGCACATACACACATGCAAGAATGCATGCATGCATGCATGCATGCATGCTTACATACATACATACATACATACATACATACATACATACATACATACATACATACATACATACATACATACATACATACATACATACATACATACATACATACATACATACATACATACATACATACATACATACATACATACATACATACATACATACATACATACATACATACATACATACATACATACATACATACATACATACATACATACATACATACATACATACATACATACATACATACATACATACAAAAATCTCTGGCTGGATTTCACGTGCTGAGTTTGCGGGCCGCCTCATTATGTTCCCCGTACACAGCTTCTCGAACTCTAGAAAAGAAATACACGTTTGTCAACTAATAGGCTAAATGCTAATGCTTTGGAAGTACTGCTGGTAATTTTTCTTGGCGTAGTATTTTCGTGACAAAATAAGTTGCAAGTGCATAGCACATATACAGGTTATTTCGCAGCGTGAAGAGTAGGACAAAAAACTAAACTACCATGGGCGCTCTCCTAGGATTGACTTCCTTCTGGTTGGTTGTTTTGTGTTTTAGCATGGCCAAACAAGAATGAACACGCACTGTTGCGCCTAATTTAAAAGGAAGCTGTTGATAGAACCCCGGTAGACGGCTTGTTTTGTGTTCGTCGCCGTCGAAACGTTTTTGCCGGCGTAGAAAAAGTCCAGACGCAGGATACAATGTCGTCTCACTAGACCCACTACTCACCCGTTGGTGAAGAGCTGGTGGCCCGACAGTGTCCCTCTTTATGAGAGTGGTTGGGATTACCCTCCTTTAAAGGGACAGGATGAATGCTGTTAACGAGCGCAGAGATATTCATCACGGCGTTTTTTTGGTGTGCAAGTCAACTCCTCCTCATTAATCCTCCTCCTGCCTGTGGTAATGGGGAACTGGTAATGCGGTAATGTCTCTCTTTCAGAAGCTACGTGCTTCCTATCCTCAAAAGAAGTGAGAAGATAACGTTAAAGAGGAGTGGAAGAATTATCACTGTTTGCATGTTTTTTATCTGCCCACTTGATCGTCATTTTGTGATCATATGATGATCATCTTCGCTGAACCATCATTGGATCAGAAATCGACGTGCACAAATTATTCACATCGTGCTTGCGCAAGGAAATCTCTTTCAAATTGGATCATAATCAAATGGTGGCATTAACTTTTTTCTCGAGTTTGAATTTAAGACGCTACGAACAAATAAAGTAGAAACGAAATTAACATTATAAATTAATGTCTACACAATCCACAGGGAGGGAAAAATGTTTTTTGAAGGTATGATGTGATAGAATATAAATATTTCTATGTGTTCTTTTGAGAAGTTCTGCCCACAGTATGTAAAAAAGGCCGATGTTGACTGACCATATCCATCATCAAGAAATTCAGTAATGCAGACGACGTTGGCGTGTTGTGAAAGCACACATCTTTCCTCGGAATTTGCTTTTAAATGTGTATAGGTCAAAATGTTTCACAAAAAAACATTCAGGCGTAGCTAATCTTGCTTTGGCGTGCAAGCTGTTAGTCCGTGGTCATAAGTTTGTACATTTCGAGGATGATCCGTGCCCGGACGTCTTTCTTAAGCATCCAGAAAGAAGTTTGTCTTAGAGTTATGTCTCTCACGTTCTTTGCAGTCCACGTGTAGCAGTCCTGCAGCTCCTCGGCGACGCCTACAATACAAAAAAGTGCCACAACCATGGTGTTCAAGCGGTTAATGTTCACTTTTGCATGGAGCACAGGCGTGGATGTATGCACTGCATCGAAAAAGTTGGCGTCGCCACAGTTCTCGTAGTTCTGCTGATGCGTGAGCTCTTGCAGCTTTGCGTCCACACCTTTCGCACAAACCTTGGCTTCTTAATTAGGCTTTCAACGTTCCCCGCTGCGTACGCCACAGTCGGAGAAGTGACACTTGTCGGGAAGTGAAGCGTTGTCTCAAAACTCGCTGCCGCCCGAGTGCAGGTCGTTTGTAAGCTGCTCGTGCTGCTACACTTCTTCTCCGATGCTGTCATCACGACCTTGATTAAGCGGTTAATTTTCACCATTGCATGGAACCACAGGTGTGAGCGCGTACAAATTGGAGATGACCTTTGTACGGGCGTCCCTCCTTGGCATCGAGTAGAGCAACTTCTCCCAGAAGTGTGTCTCGCCCCAGCGAAGGTAGCTTGTAGAGTGCATGTACTGCTGCAGCTCTTCGTCAAGACCTTCCACGCAGACCTCGCCCACAACTACGATGATTAGGCGGTTAATGTTGTCCTCCAAGGCGCTGTGCCGCGCCAGGCGGAACTCCCAACGGCACCATTCACTCTCCACGTGGTTTCTGCGTAGTGAAGAAAGAAAAATTACAAACGCGGAGCATTATTTCCACCTTTCTGATTGAAAACTTCTCCCTCTCTAGACATCATAATTGCCAAGTTGTTAGAGTGCGCGACAGTCCCAGGAGGCTTCTTGTCCATGAAACGGTACTAAGCAGCAGCGAGTAGTGCGCACGCCTTCGTGAATGGATCACTTGAAGCATCTTTCTGCCAATTTTGTTGGTTCTGTTACGTTTCCATCCTGTTTTATCTTGACGAAAGCCACGACAGCGTTGATGACAAGCCTGCTTAAAAGGAAGAGGATCAAGCACCAGAGCTGGAGCTCAGCGTATAAACTCGGCGGATTTTCCTGCAGTCAAGTTGGGCGTAACATCATTATAAGTTAAATGTCCTCACTGTGCTGAAGGCGCAGCCTTTGCAACAATTGGAAAGCTGTGATCTCACCGACTGTCCTCAGAACCGGCTGACGTAAATTTCTTAGCCCGTGTTGTAAGTTTGTTACAGACCGCAGGCAGAAACTAATTTGCGTGCGACCAGTGCTGACGCTTTTAAGGCACTAAGGTGCTAAGGTTTAAGGCTAATGTGTTAGGCACTGGGCGCGAACGAGATTAGAGCATCGATTTGAGGTCACGGCAACTGTTCTACAGCGCAGCTGTAAATGGCTAGGCTAGCATACATTTTTATGTCCGTGTAGTAAACATTTGAAATAAAACTCAGTGGCTCCGCGTTCTTTCGAAGGGCTACGCGTTTCATAGTGCCAGACTTCCCATAGTCCGCGCTTTAACTCGGCAGATCCGCAAGGTAACCGTCAAGGCCCAGTAAAGCACAGGTGAAGTAAGAGAGCAGAAGAATGCAGCCAAGTACCCGCCGCGGTGGCTCAGTGGCTAAGGCGTTGCGCTGCTGAGCACGAGGTCGCGGGTTCGATTCCCGGCCGCGGCGGCCGCTTTTCTGATGGAGGCGAAAAGCAAAAGCGCCCGTGTGTACGAGATTTCGGCGCACGATAAAGATCCCCAGGTGGTCAAAATTAATCCGGAGCCCTCCACTACGGCGCGCCTCATCGCCTGCGTTGCGTCGGCGCGTTAAACCCCACAATCAATCAGAATGCAGCCAAGTGAGCGAACAAACAGGCAGCGAAATCTACCATCGCTGTCAAGTTTCCCAATGCACTGCGACAGATAGGAGCAGCGGTGATAAGCGCAGGAGACCGTTCGAAACCATTGGAATGCGTCAGGAGCAAGCGCATCGCGAAGCAAATCGTGTCCAGTGGTAAGAGGACGAAGCCCTTCGAGCGAGAAAGAGAATCAACTTTTATTGAGCCCAACTAGAGGTATTGGCTAGGGCACGTAGGCACAGGATGGGGCGGGACCCTCTTCACGGGTCCCATATGCGTCTAGCAGCTCCTGGCCCCTGGCTACCAGCGCGATCTGGATCGTCTGGTCGGGGCTAGACAACAAGGGTCTCCTATCGCTTTGGGGGGTCGGGTGTGGGAATAGCGGGGGGGGGGGGGCGGATCTCAAGAGACTCGCACTCGGCCAGGACGTGTGCCAGAGTGCCTTCTCTGTCCTTGCAGAATGGGCAAGTACTCTCGTACCTGTCAGGGTACATCTTGTTTAGGAGTGTGGGATGCGCTAGCGACCCCGCCTGTATCCTTCGGATAAAGGTCTGCTGCTTTCGGCTCAACTGCGGGTGAGGCCTGGGGAATTTGCACCTGCGCTCTCTGTACATTTCAGTTATTTCTCTGTAGCTCGTGACGGGGCGCAGCAGCGCCGGGTCGTCCTCGGCCCGGACGGACAACTCTCGGGCGTGGTGGTCGGCGAGTTCGTTTCCTTCCGCCTTCGAATGAGCCGGCACCCACACAAGCTCTAAGGCTCGCCTCGGGGGCCTTTGCTTGGACAGTATCGCACCTGCTGCGGGGGACATCCTCCCTTTTCGGAAGTTGGCGTACGCATTCTTGGAGTCCGTGACTAAAGTGCCGGCCCTCGGATGTGTAGCGCGAAGGCCACGGCAACTTCCTCCGCTTCGGCTGATTGTGTAGTGCCGACCGATGCGCAGCTCACCAAGGTCACTATGGTGTTGACCGCCGCCGTAGCCTTGGTTTCGTACTTGGGAAGCGCCGCGTCCGCATAGAGGACGTCATGGTCCTCTTCGAGCTGGCGGGCCAGCGCCCTGGCCTTTGCGGCACGCCTCCCTTCGTTTTTCCCGGGATGCATGCTCCTTGGAAGGGGCTTGGTCTTTACGACGTCCCTCCACTCTGGAGGTAACGTTTCGGGGTCTGGTTGAGGTTCAATGCTTCATCCCACCTTGCGCAGGACGGCCCATCCGTGTTCGTTCTGACTCAGTCTGATCCTTAGTTTAGAGAGGTGCCCTCCACCATCTCGTCCACCGTGTTGTGCCTGCCCATGCCCAGAAGTTTCTGCATGGGCGAGTGGACGGGCATTCCCACGGCGAGCTTGGTCGCCTTTCTGACAACCGTGTCCAGTGACTCATGATCCCGCTTCGTCAGCTGGTGGTACTGGGCAGGTAAGTGATGCGGAACACGATAGACGCCTGCACCAACTTCAGGGCGTCGTCTTTGATTTTTTGGTTCCTGTTGGTGACTCTCCTGATCATGCTCAAGATCTGCTCGGAGATGGTCTTGATCTTGTGCGTGGCCGCGGTGGCCTTGCTGTCGTCGTGCATCAACAGGCCCAGGATGCCGACCTGCTGCGTGGGCTCGATTTTCATGCCGTCGATCGTGACGACCACGTTCGGCGGCGGTTCTTTTTTGGGCCTACCGGGTTGCACCGTCGACAGCTCCTACTTCTTCGGGGCACAGCTCAGCCCACAGGTTTTGGCGTACTCGTGGACAGTCGTCACCGCCCTCTGCAAGGATTCATACAGCCAGGCGTCGGAACCCGCTCGAGACGTCCACAGCGTTATGTCGTCGGCGTATAACGCGTGGTCCACGCCTTCGATCTCTTGGTGTAACTTGGGCAGGGGCAGGAGGGCCAGGTTGAAGAGCAGCGGTGACAGGACCGACCCTTGTAGAGTGACCCTGTCTCCGAGCTCCATGAACGTGCACGAATCAAAGCGTCTCTGGCGTTTAATTGGACATTATTATGTTGGCATTCACGACGCTTCACTAAAGTGTCCTCGGACTCTCCTGGGAATTTGGGTTAGAGGCGATGACTAGACCCCCGTGGTCGTACTCGGTGATTTAAATGTGAATGCGTCGGGACCGAAGATGAAGGGGCTTACGCGTTTCGTGTTGGACACATTTGGCTTGCGACTCCAGACTGATCGGGCCCAACAGTCTACGCCGCGGCGTACGTGCATCGATTTGCAATTATCCAAGAATGCGCGTACAGTTGCGAGTATGCCCATCAGTGTATAAGAGCGACACAAAGACGTTGTGACCGTCCTTACTAATCGGAAACAGTGGATACAATAAAACATTTACAACAAGTGTGATTGCCACGACGTTTTCAACTTCACTGCCATCCACCTTCGCAGAGCGAAATGCCCTTGATTCTTTGTGGCGAGGAAAGAAGCAAGAACAATTGCGGGTACGACACCTCAGCGTATATTAGTGATCAGCCAGTGCTGAGTAATAATCCGTAGACCCACATTACGGCCCGGGTCAAAGTCAATTGTAGTTACGGAACATAAAAATTAACCTGTATGCATAAAATGTCATTTCATACGAACACATTTTCACATTTTTGTCGTGTTTGTGTGAACACGTTTAGTCCAGACTTGCAACATAACGCATTTTTCAATGTTGGGGTGAAACCAACGCTTCCCATTGCAATCGCCACTATGCAACGACTTCCTAATCTCATAAAAGTATGATGCCGGGATTTTCTAACAAGATGTATAGGCGGTTATGCAATTCTTCAAAATACCTCATCGTACTTCGAGGTGAAAAAGAGAAAGCCACCAGAAAGCCTGAACTTAGGCTAATTTTAACACGCAATTAGTTTTTCATCAGTCATTCACGAAGTGGACTCTATTTTTCGCCTCAGAGGTCCCTACAGATCTATGAAGCAGTAGGTTCGCCAGTCCCTTTGCTTCAGACCGGCTCCGATTTATATACTTGCCTAGTATAGTTTTCGTTCTTTTTGTCAACATGGGATCATGCATGTCTTACCTAGTCAAGTGCCGTTTATTTTGTCAGTTGGGAGAGAAAAAAATCAAAGTAATTCCGCCCTGCGATGGAGGATGGCCAGAAGAGCTGAAGACATCATGTAACAGAATTTATTGAAGGCATTTTATTGTCCCCTTCATTAGTGCTTAGAAACGAAAGTCACAAAGGCTTCGTTGTCACTATTGTATACTCTGATAGGCGTATCAGTAGATACAGACACATTCTTGGATAATGTCAGATCAAAGCACGTGCGCCGCTGGGTTGGGCCCGATCGGTGTAGCATCGCAAGGCAAATTCTCTAACACGAAACTCACAAACCACTCCCTTTTCGGTGCCGACACATCCGCATTCCCAGACTATGGCCACACGGGTACCATCATCGCAACCAATCACCGGTCCGAGGACAGTCTAAGGATACCCAAGCCATTCTTTAAGGGGCCATGTAGGCGGAATGCAAGTTTGTTTTATCCGAAAGATTCGGTTTTTTATAGTGGCATCAGTGCTTGACCGGCAGCAAACGATGCTTTCTTCACTGACAAATTAAAGGGACACTGAAGTGAATTTGTCAAGCTCCCGTTTTTGCTTGCACTGCGTAGACTAGCTCAAATTAGCACACTTTTCATCGTTTATCCGGTTGACAAATCGCTAATTATTTTACAAAGCGCGAAAGAAGAAAAACTACCATGCGCGGTTTGCGGCGGCCGCACCAACTAAGCTGTGACGTTGGGAGGAGGGGGCACCGTGATTGGACGATGCGCAAGGTTAGCAATCAAACAAGTTTCGGTTTCGGTTTCGGTTCTGTAAAACAACATGTTCGACATCCGATCGCGTCGTTGGATGGGCATTCTCAATATTCCTGTAATCGTAGTACCACGCTTCTGCCATGTTGCCGGCTGTAAAATGCATAAGATAAGCCTCCCAGGACGGCTTGGAATCGTAGCATTCACTAGCCGAGGCCTACGCAGTACGCGTCCCCGCAGACGCACAAATGAATGCGCTTTCCCCCCATATTTCTAGCTTGCCTCACTCATGCCTGTATCGTAAAAAGCGTGTTCGCACCAGGTCAAGGGTCTGTTGATTCTGGCCTGTGCCCACTGCCCGCAAGCAGTCGGTGCTTATGGCAACAGCACGCCAACGAGAACTCGCTAGCGCGCCAGTGCCAGGCTGCGCGAGTTCTGCGGACTAGTTCGTGGAGCAGTGAACGTTGCGGCCCAAAAAAGGTGAACGCAGTATAGAAAACATCGGCGAAAAACGAAAAAGTTACCTTATAAAAACAAAAAAAAAAGCTTGTACCCGCGGGAACTCGTGACGGGCAAAACACTTGCGATGATATACCTAGCGCTCCAGACCAGAAAGCCACAAGCGCCAGCGCTGCCGAAAACGGAAATATAAGGTATATAATGTATAACCAGTTTACACTTTTATTTAGTTTTAGTATTTCAAGCAGCTTAGGTGACTATTTGTTGTATTGCGCTCGTGCAGTAAGCGTCCCCCGAGTTTCCACAATAGCTCACGTCTAGCAACTGCATTTATTAGACGGAAAAGCGTTCGCAGATGCGTAGCCGTGCTGCTGACCGCTGTGCTTGTTCGCCCAGCGCAAAAAAGTGCTTCCCGCACCCTAGTTTTACGCTGTACGGTACAAATATCAGTTGATTTCATTTCATTAGTACCTATATTGACTTCGCTGACTCTTCTACCCCTTCAAGAGGCCTTGTATTTTCCTACTGGCGTACCAGTCAGCGAAGCGTCGCATGTGCACTTGTGCAGCGCTTGTGTGAAGCGACCTTGACTTGGAGCTAGATACAGAGTACAAACTAACGAAGTAAACAAAGGCACATTCTTCCATTCACAAACGTGTTATAGCTTAGTTTCAACTGATCGAGCGAATTGCCATGACCCGTCGGCGGCCGGCGGACTAAACGTTGGGCTGACTGACTCTCGCGGAAGGTCGGCGAGCCGTGTAGTAGCGCAGCCAATTGCCAGCTCCTCTCCTTCTGACGTCACACGAAAACGCCAAAGAAAATGGGCGAGAGTGCGGAGAGGAGGACAGCATTTTCGAATTGATTTTTCTACTAAATAAATTCGCGTAAACGCGCTCAGAGTGGTCGAAACAGGGCCTAGGGACTCCGGACTACAATTTGCGCTCGTAATCCCGCTCCCGCATAGTTTACATATCACTTCAGTGTCCCTTTAATGACTTTACGTCAAAATTTGGATTCTCCAACCAAATCGTGTATTTCGTGCCGTCTGCGATGACGTAATAAGGACGGGTCTTCAAGCGAACGTTCGTGCGCTGTTCACTCTGCAGGGGACTGCGGAACATGTTTTTGCCAGTAGTCCTCCTAGATGGCGCCGCCACACGGCGCAGGGCCGCTGTCTGCCTCTGCTTTGTTTCTGACCCTATTTGCACCTGGTTTGTTTTTGCTATGGTGGTAATAATTTTTCGTTCGTAAAACCTGCGGTATGCTCGACAAACAGGGTCACGTAAGACAATTTCGCTTACGCCAATCGGCCTGTGTCGTGTGACGCAACCCCAAAGCACCAGGCAGCTATAATAAGCATAGTGTGCGCAGTACCAACAACAGTACGCACTGGTACTTGTATGTTTCCGTGTACTTTCGTATCTTCCATTGTTAACCCCACCATTGTTACTGCTATAAAGTGAATATGCATTACATTTAAGCGAAAATAGCTCCTTCTGCAAGCTTATAAGCCCTGCCTAACTTGCGTTTGCTTTTGCCGGACTCATCCAATCGCACAGCTGTGCATATTACCTCATAGGTTATAGTGCGGGAAATGAGCTAGGGAGTCGCATGGCCATTCTCATTTTTTCCTAATTATATAGCTTGTTTGAGAGAAGTCTAAGCTAAAAGTAGTGTCAGTATGATTCTAACGAAGCAATCTTGCGAATAAAGACAAACTTTTCTTTTGACTGCATGGCCCCTTTAATGCTGCAAGCATTCACTCTTTAAAAAAAGGTCGGCGCACTTACTAACAGAACACTAACCAGTTACTTATCCCAGTATTTACTAGGTACGTAGTTGCTTTTACTAACTGGTCATGCATGACCTAGAAAAAAGCCACGCGTAACAATGTGGCTATGCTGAGTGCGCAGCGCGGCATAGACACATTCATCACGCACATATCACACGTGGACAATCAACAACTGAATTGAGCAAGAAAGCTAATGGGATGCGCGAGGAGAGCGAGTATTACTTAGGTACCTCAGAAATACATCTGCTATTCTTGCTTTTATAGCTAGCAGCGGAATGTCCCCTGAGAGAGTCGGTGGGCTTGTCGTAAAAATCAAATATTGTAGCGATAATTTTAGAATTATGCATTTTAATGTGAGAATATACAAGACAGCATGTGGATTTACAAAAACTTTTTAATCGTGATTTGGTGTGGAAAAAGAGCTATTGTAGCGATAATTTTAGAATTATGCATTTTAATGTGAGAATATACAAGACAGCATGTGGATTTACAAAAACTTTTTAATCGTGATTTGGTGTGGAAAAAGAGCTGTAGTTATTATGTTCAATAATTCATAGAACTTGTTACTTTAGTGAATGTTAGTAGTGGTAGGACCTACCTGCCGTTCTGGGGAGTAGTAAACTCCGTAAGGAGTTAGTAAATACAGCCGTTACTACCCTTTTACGAGCTTTTTTGTTAAGAGTGTTAGTATGAAATTACACGCCTCAGACGCTTTGTTTACACGCCTCAGACGAAGGCCTTCGTCGTCTTTCGGCTACAGACGATTTTCTTCGTGATCCACTTCCGCCTTACGCTTTCGAATACCTTCGACCTGTCTCCTACGTGTTGCGCCCTCATCGTTCCGTTTACCATGTATTGGAACAGTTGACTGCGATTTTGGATTTCGCTACCTTCCTGTACGATCGATCAGCTGCGCTCTACCATTCCCAACTTCATCGACGCTGTTCAGGCGTTTTCGGCCACCTTTTGCTACTGCCGCATTGAATGGCGCGTTACGGAACGGTTCCTGCTGTAAATGCCGCGCGCTTCAATGACACACAGAGCCTTGGGAGTTTTATTTGTATTTTTATACGTTGCGAAGCAGCTAGCCTCTTACAATTGCGTTGTAAAACATACAGTACCCACGGCGTCATGTTCAAAATAGACAAGCCCTAGTCCAGCTGCTGTCTCTCTCACACACCTGCGGGAATGTTTGCTCATTTGCTTGTTTTCTCGCATGATACCGTGTTTTGTCGGGACGTTCACATCAGCGTCTGATGAACTCGACAGTGCTATTAGGAAAAGACCTGATGTTATGTTTTTGCTCCAGCCACAAAGAGAATGCATGCATGGTGCCGTGCGATGAAAACACAACGCACACTACACTACACCATCTACAATGACCATTATGTGCCAATTTTTGGGAGCAAACAAAGAGGCACTTCGTGGTGGTCTGAAGGGATGTTTAAACCCCAGTGTTTCAATTCTTTCATCAATGGTTTCATGCACTTCATCATGCACTTAGTGTAAAGTATACATGAGCAATGTTTTCGCCATCCAGTAGGTAAAGGACGTTTTGCATCCAACTGTGACCTTGCGCGTGGACACCAGCAGGATGTATCATGGATTACCTGCCACTACTGGCACAACTGCCACAATCAACTGCCTTCACTGGCATTACTGCAACAACTGCCACTACCTGCCATTACCTGCAGGATGTATCTGCCACTACTGGTGGACTCACTGCGTCAGGACAAGAAGAGTGCGCCTAGAGCACGAGACAGCCTCCTGGACGATGTCCTGGATGAGGAAGCCGCCCTTGAAATTTCGGTCGAAGGTGCACACAGAGAAGCCCTGTCCTTCGATCTTTGGGATCAGCTCAGCGTAGACCCAATGGCGGTCCTTGTTGCTGAAGGAGACGAACACGTCGAAGTCCCTGTCCTCATCCACGTCATCCTCCTTGATGCACTGCAGGGAGCGGCAGATGCCCCGAGCGTAGAGCCACACTCTGATCTCGTGCTTGTACTTGAGGTACGCTGTCACAGTGGCCAGGGCAGCGATCAGTAATACTGTGGGAAAAGGGATTAAAGATTAGATCCAGTGTTTAGAGATTAGACCACAAAAACTTGTCCCGCAGTGAGCACAGGGCCTTTTTTTGAAACTTGCTATTGAGAAATTGTGACTCAGCGCGAAGCGTTCATATTTAAATAGTCTGTGTAGTGCTTTCTTTTGAAGCTGTTCTTTCCTACTGTGTTGCAGCGCTCGAGCTGAACGCGCCACAAGAAAATTCGTATTAAACATGAAGTGAAGCTTCATCATCCCAATAAACAGGCAACGTAGGTCCACTGCAAGACAAAGGCCTCCAAATACTCCTGTCCAGAACTGCTCAAGTCCATTATTTGCCTCCCAACTTCCTTAGTCCGTACCTTCATCAAGTTATTGGCTTTCCCCTTCTTCTCGACCCATCTTTTGGTATCCACTCTGTTACCTGGGTGTCAACCGGTTGTCATTTCGCCACGAAACATGGCCAGCCCAAGTCCTTTTCTTTTTCTTTATTTGAACTATGATATCTTTACTCGAGTTTGCTCCCTGATTCAGGAGACTTGCTTCCTGTCCCTCAGTGTGCCCGCTGTCATTATTGGTTCCATTTGTTGGGCCAACCTAAGTATGTTTATAGTTGTTTAGTAAGGCGCCATGTTTCCGCTCCATATGTCATCACCAGCAGGCTGCATTGGTTGTGTATCCTTCTTTTTAGTGGTAGAGGTAGCTTACTTTTCATTATTTGGGAGTGCTTGCAGAGTGCATCTCACCCGCTATCTATTCTGCGCAGGATTTTTCTCGCGTTGTTGGGGTCAGCGCTGACAATCTGCCCGGGGTGGTTATATTCGTCTACTTGTTCTAGCGTTTCGTTACATAAGCTGAAGACGGTGCTTTCGGCATGCTTATTTATGCTTACTTCAGATTTAGTCATAGTTATTTTTAGACCCACGGCCATGCTTCTTTATTGTGGTTCCCTAACCATTTTTTGCAGGTGTTCTGTGCACTCACTTAGCGAGACTATGTCGTCTGCAAACCTCAAGTGTCTCAAGTATTCTCCGTTTATCCATAATCCTGTGTTTTCCCAGACAATCTTCCTAAGTATCCCCTCCAGGAATCCTTCGAACAGTTTTGGCGAGATGGTATCTTTCTGCCCTACGCTCTTTCGGATAAGGAATTTGTCGCTTTGCTCGTTAAGGGTTGTCCTGGCCGTACATCTATTATATATGTCTTCTAGAATATTTATGTAGGTATCCTTTATTGCCTGGTCTTCTAATGCTTCCAGCACTGCTTCGGCGTGCATTGAGTCAAACGTTTCTTCTGACTATGAATACCATGTAAATGAGGTTAGTGTACACTGCGGATTTTTCTATTACTTGACTACCGGCATGGATGTTATCCATTGATGAGTGCCCTTTTCTTAATCGGGCTTGCTCTCTGGGTTGTTGGGGATCTGGGCTGTCACTCATACGGACAAGTATTACTTTGGCAAACAGCTTGTATACAACTGAGAGTAGGCTAACGGATATGTAATTCTTACGGTCTTGGGAATCGCCCTTCTCGTGAAATAGAATTATGTTAGCGCTTATCCAGGCACTTTTCAAGTGCAGAAGCATTCTGAAAATAGTGCAGCAAGTTCTTCCAGTACATTATTTCTTCCATCTTTTAAAATATCCACGGTTATGCCGTCGTCACCTGCAGCTTTTCCTCATCGCAGGCTCTTGGGACCCTTTTCAACTTCCTCTCTATTTACAAGTGGGACATCACAAACTAAGCTAGTACGCTCAATAGTTCGATACGATGCGTACAGCCTCGTGTAGAATCGTTGTGCTACATTTTATTATATCGTGCATGTCGTGCGTAATGTAGCCTTGCTGGTCTCTGAGTGCGAACATACTGTCTTTGCCTATAGCTAGCTTTCTCTTAGTTTCTTTTAAGCAGCCGCCTATTTCCAGCGTTTCTTCGATCACTGCCAAGTTGTACGCATGGATGTCGTTCGTACTACTTCTGTTAATCAATTTCGACAGTTCTGCTATTTCCTCATTACTAGAAACTTCCGTGTTCTTACTTTTCGCAATTAGTTCCATTGTTTTCTGAGCTAGTTTTCTAGTTTTTTGCCTACATGCCGGTTCTCCGACAGCTGCTGCTGATTCTGTGATTGCCGTTGTTAGGTTTTAATTTAGCCTGTCTATTCTATCCTGGTTTTCCTCGTTTAAAAAAGCGAATTTGTTTCGAAGGGTTATTTTAAATTCCTGCGTTCTGGCTCTGAGTGACTTCCTGCTAGGTTTTTTTTACTTTTCATGAGTTTCCTTTCTTCCCTTCTGAGATTCATCCTTAATTTGCACATAACCATCCTATGATCGCTGCTCCGAATCTTGCCTAGCACCTCCACGTCCTGCACAATATTTGGCTTGTCACTTAAAATAAAGTCAATGCCATTTTTTGTTTCATCATTGGGGTCTTTCCATGTCCATTTCCTATTCTTGCGTTTGCAGGAGAATGTGTTCATTACCCTCGAGTTATTTCTCTGCCAATCCCACTAGCGTATATATTCTCGACTGATGCGGTTGCCTATTCCAAAGTTTCTCACTGGCATTTCTCCCATTTGCTTCTCATTTATTTTTGCGTTATTATCTCCCATCACAATTTTGAACTCAGTTGTTCCCTTCTTCGTTGCTGATTCGACGTCCTCGTAGAAACTGTCTATGGTTTGATCATTGTAGCTAGCCATTGGCGCGAAGGCTTGGACTATCTGTGACCTGTATCGCTCGTTTAATTTAATCACAAGGACTTCGCCTCTTTTATTAATGCTCAAGAATTCCTCCATGTTCCCTGCTGTTTCTCTGTGGATTAAAAATCCCACCCCGTGCTCTTTCTTTTCTTGGGGTCCTCGGTAGCGCAGAAAATGCCCGCTAGTCAGCTCCATGAAGCCTTCTCCTGTTCTTCTAACTTCGATTAACCCTATAATATACCATTTAATGTCAGAGAGTTCCTCTGATAGTACAGCTGAGCTTCCCTCGCTACGCAAGGTTCGCGCGTTGAACGTTGCCAGGTTAAAGTTCCTGAGGGGATCCATACAAGCGAACTTTCTATAGCCCGATTTCATCACTGCGAACGAGAACTACCAAAGCTCCACGTGCGAGGCGTTCTTTTTTATTTCGTTTTTTTGCCAACAAGGAAACAGTATAAGTCGAGGGTTTGGAAAATGAACCTCCCGGGTTGTGCGCTATTAGAATTGGGCCATCACCAAACTTGCACGCTGTTCAGAACGTTGTCTACACCACAAGCTTACACAACTGATGACTTGGATATGCATCTTAAGTAGATTAATTAACAATAAGCGCTGTTTTCAAGATCAAAATTGTATGTCTCATTCCTTGAATATGCATTTTCAGTAGATTTATCAGCAATATAAACTTGGTCGTATGTGTCTTTCTTAGGGGTGACCGCCGTGAACGCTGAGGACAACTAAAATTTGCTCATACCTTTCAATTGCATTGCCTGTTACCTCTATGCCGTGTATGCCCCATCCTTAAAAGATTCTTTGGTTATCCATCTTCACAATGTAACTAGGCTCGCAATTTTGTTGCCACGACACGCGCGAAGTAACTAGCAGTAGTCACCGGGGGTTAACGTAGCCCGAGTCACGTAATCAGAGCGCTCCCTCAGGAGCGCCAGTGGAAGCGATCGGGCGCCAATTAAGCCGGCAGCTCCACGACAGCGTATTTTAAAGCGAAGCTCTGTTTCCTCACTGAAGGCGACCATGCCGTCACGAAAACTCACTCCAGGAAGACCAACTTTACACAATGTGTGTCACAAAACGACGACGACGACGGCGACGATGATGATGATGATAGCGAAGACAAATCAAGTGCCTCGAGAAAAAACTCTTTCCGTGGTCGCAATCGAACCTAGTTCCCTCGCGTTATGAAGCCGACGTCTATCCGATCGCGCCATTTCGACACACTCGAAGTAGTTTGGATTTTGAACTTTGACTTTGACTCAGGTTGCAAGGGAGAAAGCTTCGCGTTTTAACCGTCTTTGCCTTAAAAAGTACTCTGATTTTTTCTTGATATTTAGCTTTTTTTATACTTAGCTGCGCTCGTGTCGGCGCGAGGAAGAATATCTAATATCTCTTAATGTCGCTTCTTTTTAGTGAGAGGTTTTCCTGATAGCGTATTTATTATGTTTTCTTCTTTTGTGTGTCCCTTGCCGTCCGCGGCAGCGTGAGGCAATGTCTTTCTTTATTATCGCCTATTCCTATGTACTCTTTTCTTCCCATTCCACCTCCCCTACACCAGCAGGCGTTCCGGTGTCCGCCCATAGGCAAGACAATTTACGCTTGCTGGTGGAACTTCCTCTTCCTAATTATCAATACACACACACACGCACACACACACACACACACACACACACACACACACACACACACACACACATACACACACATACATACATACATACATACATACATACATACATACATACATACATACATACATACATACATACATACATACATACATACATACATACATAAATACATAAATACATACATAGATACATACATATGGACGGCACATAGATTACTCTAATAGTAATGTGGATTAGGGAAAACCACTGCAGTACGAGAAGCGCGGGTGGCCGAACACCCCAAACCCAGGGATACAAGCCAAACACCACTGCGCATTAAAATATACAGAAAGCCGAATTACAGAACCCCATTTTTCAGTACCGAGCGATTGGAGATAGTTCCAGCGCAACAGTCCGGGCACGTACGCGGAAATCAATTGAAATATTGATTTCATTTGAAACAGCCGTTATTAGAAGAAAACGTGCCTCTATATTTATTTCGGGACCATCCACTCGTCCGAAAAGAAACCCCCCAAGAGTAGATCTAAACAGCGGGGAGAGCAGATCCCTCTAGAGTAGGCCTGCAGCGTTGACGATTACAGCTTTAGGCAGTCGCGTACACGTAGAGGTCCAAGAAGGCAATGGCTCCTCCCCGGTGAAATTTTCAGGGGGGAAGGGCAGAAGCTTGCATGATGCCACTGAATTTGCCTATGATGAAGTACCGATTACCAACAATTAATTTGGTGTCGCAAGCGATACTCCGGCCTTAAGTCGCTTCGATGTCTGCTCTCGCAACAACAATCCCCATTTCTTCCACGCCCGTAAAAAAGTTCAAGAATGAACAAAATCATTAGAAGGTTACATTGAACACACCCAGTGCATCCAGAAGTTGGTTTTCCCTAATGCCTAACCGATTCTTTCGTTTGGTTTTTCGTAGCAATATCTGTATTCTTTTTTGTGCAACCCCCTCCCCTTTCTTTAAAATGAAATTCTGTGTATTCTACTAAAGCCCTGTGCCATGTCCTATCTAGACGGGA
Source organism: Haemaphysalis longicornis (assembly GCF_048455015.1). Classification (NCBI taxonomy): domain Eukaryota; kingdom Metazoa; phylum Arthropoda; class Arachnida; order Ixodida; family Ixodidae; genus Haemaphysalis; species Haemaphysalis longicornis. The sequence continues at coordinate 432,404,434 of NW_027526203.1, read as the reverse complement.
GAGTAGTATGGCGAGCCCATCCAACATCGCATGATTGCCCGTCAGTGTATAACCACGTAATGAAAAGACTACGTGTTACTTGCAAAGATCCGTACTATTGAACAGACCAATAATTACAGTAACTTAACCAGACAAATTCTTGAAAATTCAGAAGTAAAGCTTACACAGAAAAGGAATTCCGTACAACAGCAGCACGAAGACTGTCCATGATGGGCAAAGTTCTCTCTCCCCAAGATCCACGAACTTCTTTCCAGAAGTGAGCGCATTGGGTCCTTCTTCGCATGCAGTTTCATTGTAATCCCGAATCTGTGGATATGCGAGCAAACAGTGTGAGAAATACCAAGATAAATGGTCCAGAAAAGGACCGGCACTAAACGTCCTTTTCGATTGTTATCACCTTACCACATCGTCGTTTGCTTGTGCCCACTGCCTGAAGCGATAGTCCTCGCAGCTACACGCCCAAGGATTGCCTGACAGCCAGATGGCCGATATATTCCTTTGGGAAACCAGGCGAAAAGGCAAGGCGTGCAGACTGTTCTTGCGGACGTCGAGCACTGTCGTCGACTCGGGGATAGCTGAAGTCTCAATGTCCGACAGCAAATTGCTTGCTGCGTAGAGTGAAACCAGGTAAGGTGCCTTTTGAACAAATCTGTCGTCCAGTTTCCTCAGTCGGTTTCCACTCAGGTCCACAGAGTAACTGACCAGCGGGAACATTTCCGGGAGCTCTGTCAGCCCTCTGCGAGAGCAGTCGACGAAGATGGCCGCAGTAAAGGCGCTGCGCTGGTGACATGCGCAGGTGCAGCTTTTGCTGCAGTTCGCGATCCATGGGACCAGGTCGTCGGCGGACATGTTGAACAGCGGTTTTCCACGGTGCCAGGAGGGTCCCCGGCAAATGGGGTCGCCTTTTGCTTCGAGCGAAACACTGCCGTTCACGAGCCAAGAAAGCTGACAGTCGCAGAATAGAGGATTTTCTGTGGAACAAGAAGTCAAACCTATTAGGCGCAAGTAACATAAGAAGAATGCAAGAATGTGAAATTTTGTGGTCAATAAGGGATAATTTACGAATCAACTAAAATATAGTTTTTGGAATACACACAGCTATCTAAGCACGTGTCATTCGTGCATTTAAACTCGGATTTGACCGCTGGAAACTGCGGATTTAGTTGTTTTTTTCGACATCCATTCAGAAACACTCCCAGGCTAAGGTTCCCAACAAAATGGGTGATTGAAGTAATTTCAAAGTAATTTTAGCCGCTATTATCTGTGGGCTGCCGCAGCCTATGCCCAACTTCCGCCTCTGCCGCTGACGATGACGCTTGCACCGGGAACTGGATAGCGGGCGAGAAGGTTCAAAGATATATGCGTCTTGGATTGATCGCGGATATTCCATCCCACATATGTATTTATTATTCCATCTTTTTATTGCGTGACCAATATAGCACATACTGGCAAAATGTTTCCTACGCTTCATTTTCGCGTAGCATTCTCAACAGAGCTAGCGAAGCGATAGAAGTGCACGGAACGACAGGTTGAGGGAGCTGCCTTCATAACGCTGGAGACGTTGGCACGGAGGCAAGTCGAAGCGCGGCTCGCCCGCTGTCCATACCTCGACGGGTCCTGTTACTCCCGCCAAAGCCTTTGAAAGTGCAAAGCGCAAGTGCTAAAGCCGGCAGGATAATCCAGAACTTCGCGAATATGGAAACGCAGCCACAAAAATATGAGGACACCTAAGCACTTCTTCGCGGTTGCGAACGCGGAAGCACGAATGTCCAGCTGAACGCCTGGGACACCTTGTTTCACCTCGCCTTGTCGAAGTGCTTTGCAGTCGTGCCGCTTGAGATGCTTTGAAAAGAGCAGAAACAAATAGAATTTTTATTTTTGCGCAAAGTAGATGCATCCCACAAGGGAAACCGAAGAAAAAGCCGAAGAGCACCTTAACTGCGCCCGTTTTCCCAGTGCGGCAGGCGACAAGCGGAGTTGTCTAATGGAAAGTTTACTTTGCGTTCCGCCTTTACGCTTCCGAATGGCTTCTATTTGTCTCCTACACGTTGCGCCGCTACTACTTCATGCCGCCTCGTAATGGGAAAGTTGACGACGATGGTGAATTTCGCTGCTTTTTCGCCTCCCTTCATCTTCGGCATACTGGTGGGGGCGACCACGTCTCGCTACTGCCGAGTTTAAGCTTGCGCAGTGAAACGCCTTGTGAAGGGGCCATTTTTAAAGCAAAGCTTTACTTTCCTCCCTCGGTTTAGCGGAGAAGGCGCAAGTTAATCTTTTGACTGGAGACACGCCTCCCGGTGACACGCCCCTCGAAACGCATCGCGTGATTCACCGGGCCCGCTGTCGGCGCTGCGCCCAAGGCGCCGTATTCAGTCGTTCTGCTCAGCTCATCAGCGGTCCCTCAACGGTCGGCTGCCGATCAGCGGTCCCTCAGCTGATCGGAAGCCGACCAAACCTGCAGCCTCCCACACACGCGCCGCTGGGTCGTCTCGGGCTATGTGACTCATCTTCCACCGCGTTCGCCGAGAACGAAAGCGACGCCGGGCCTCCTTCCGTGAGCGTTGCGCGTGACCGAACGGCTTTGAGCCGTGGTCGGCAATACAACTGCATCAAAGGTTAACCAAGAGAAACCAAGATTCAACCAGACTAAGCTAAGCTTTTGCTTTGCATATCAAAGGTTAGCTTTGCTAAGCCGCAACCATTTTTTTATTAGCGACGCCCATACCGAACGCTGGGTTTTTCGCTCAAGCACGCGCGTTGGAATGCCTCGTTTTATAGAACACCTCGTGCAATGAAACGAGTTCGACGGAGCCGTTAATCTGCTACAGACGCCTGACGCCGGGTTTTTTTCTGTTAATGCGCTATGTTAGGCTTCCGCCTTAAGACGCAGATATGACAAACATGAACTTGAAAACTTAGACAGAGGAAATGCTGAATGGTGAAGACATTTCTTGTGGAGGAATTTCAATTCAGTTATGCCGTGATATTCGATTGCGGTTCGATCATTATCTTAGCCCCACTACAAAATTCACAGAAGGAACATAAAATCATCATCATCATCTGCCTATTCAGGTCCAGTGCAGGGCGAAGGAATCTCCCATTGACCTCCAACTGCTCCTGTCCTGCGCTCCTCGAGTACACAGTTTCCCCCAGCCATGTTCCGTACTCGGAAGCAAAATTCCCATTTCTAGATTCAGAAATTCCCTCTTTCTAGCATTTTTTTCCCGCAGCTTCCTCAATAATTCCCTACAGATTTCCCTGCATTCTCTTTTTGCAGCTGATGGATCTTTACGTTATCTCCTGTTCGGTTTTGGGCGTTAGCCAGCGCCACTTATGTCTAGTTTGTATAACCTCCCGGACGCAGATGGCGTTCACAGAATCAGAGTTTCAGCGATAACTAAATCCACTACATCTACCGCTGAGCAGCATTTCAGTATGCATTTTACGTTTTATATTAAATAGCATCCTTACTTCTCATGCTAAAGCTGTAAGTTAAACCTGCCCTATAAAAAAGAACAAGACATTGTTGGGTCGTTGACGTAATTTTGGTACAGCGCCGGGACTGCTGGCGCCATCTTTCGTTTACAGCACGCGGACTAAGGCGCACCCGAAATACGTTTTTTGGATATTCCGAAGGAATTCATGCGAACAGGGCTTCAGCCCTTCATGCTTCACTAGTTTTTTCCAATGGAGTTCCTCTATGCTCCTTCGTGTTTTATGAACTGGATTCGAAGCGGTTTCGGATGGTTTTGGGCTAATTGAACGCGACTGCAAATATCTGAGGCTAATCCGATAAATTTTTAAAACAACTTTTTAAAAGAAAACAAAGTAATACATCATGCGAGGTCCTATTTACTGACATTATTTTTTCGCTTCCCTCCACGACTCCTAAATTTCCCTGAATCTATTAAAGATTCACCTTTTTCCTTTTGTCCAAAATTACAGTCGGAAATTTTCCAGAAAAAAAAACTCCCTGCACGGAACATCACTGGTTTACCCCCGAATTTCTTTATTTCATATCTCCATCGGATTAATGGCCTTCCCCTTCTTCTAGACCCTTCTCCCGGTATCCACTCTGTTACCCCAATTGCCCACCGGTTCTCGGTTCTTCTCACTACATGGCCAGCCCAAATCCGTTTCTTTTTCTTTATTTAAACTATGATATCGTCACCTCGAGTTTTTTCTCTGATTCAGGAGGCTTGTTTCCTGTCCCTAAGTGTTACTCCTAACATTATTCGTTCCATGGCCAGTTGAGCTGACCTACGTTTGCTTTCTAGTTGTTTGGTGAGGCGCCAAGTTTCAGCTCCGGATGTCATCACCGGCAGTATGCACTGGTTGTAGATTTTTCTTTTAAAGGACAGAGGTCGCTTACTTTTCATTATTTGGGAGTGCTTGAGGAGCGCTCCTTAACCTATACCAATTCTGCGCGGATTTCTGTCTAGTGGTTGGTGTCAGCACTAACCATCTGTCTGAGGCGGTAACATTCTTTTACTTCTTCTACGGTTTTGTTTCCTAAGCTGAAGATGAGATTTTTGGCATGCTTATTCCTCATTACATTAGATTAATTCATACTTATTTTTAGCCCCGCGGCGATGCTTTCTGGTTGCAGTTCCTTTGCCGCTGTTTTGCAGTCTCACTCAGCAGTACTATGTCGTCTACAAACCTCACATGGCTCAAGTATTCCCCGTGGGAAACATAGGGGGCACATAAACCGGGAAACATAAAATAAAGTGGTAATTAATGTTTTGAAATGGCCCTTTCAAGGAAAGGATGTTATACGCTTCCAAGCGTTGTACCTGTGAAGATGCTCCAGTAAAGCGGGAGTCACAAGACGGAGAAATCCTGTCTTTCTGACCCGCGGGGCCCGCTCACGCGACCGGTTTTATAGTTCATGCTGCATGCAGCACTGTGGCGGTAACATTGTTGTCAATAGATCGCCCACTGAGGGGCGCCGAATTCACCGTGAAGGGGGTTTTGAAAGGACCTTTCAGCCTCCCCTCTGGGCAGGTCGAACCGCAAAGCCTCGGCGCCTATTCTCGCTTTCCTTCGCGGAGGCTATACTGACAACAAGGTAGCCTCCGCAGTGCTGCATGCAGCTTGTAGCGCCTTTCGGTGGTGATCGCCCGCGGATGCTCCGGGAAAGAAAGTGCCTCCGCATGTTTTCGGCCCGAACGGCGGCGGCGGCCCTCCGCGAGGAATGGAACCTGTTTATGGCACATAAAGCGGCAAAAAAAAAAAAAAACGGTTCCGCAGGGTGCCTCGTCGAGAATCCCCTCGCTCGCTCGGAGCTGTCGTCTGCTAGTCACGCACTCCGCGTGTCTCCACACGTGTGAATGCCCCGAGGTAAAATGCCTCTACTTCCAGAGACACACGTACAGAAATACTCCGCGATCTGGGGATATTTTCCACTGTTAATCGTCATAGAGGAGCGCCAGATTGCTCCACAGATTCAATCTATGAGTATCAGGGGCCTAGTTCACAAAGGCTGACGTCGCTGTTCGCTTCGTTGCTCATGGCATTCGCGCTGCTTCTCGGTCCTCCTAATCATACGGGGCTTAGTTCGGGAACGAACGGATACGGGCTATACATAGAACCGCGACAATTATCCCGGAACCAATCATGGCGTAGCACAGCGACCACACAGCGATTACCACTACCATTACTCTAAACTAATAGGCATTTCATCTCCAGCTGTAGTACGTTAGTAACAGCTTCGCTCGACCTTCACTTGCGACGGGCCCGTATAGCGAGTCAATTTTTCATGACCTATGGCACTTTATATGATTTCAGATATAAACATTGATCCCTAGCGGTGCGGCTTGCTAACGGAGTTAGTAGTTGACACATGAAGGCTCCGCAGAGCACAAGGGAAGGCAGGCAGACAGACTACAGTAGTGGAAATCGTGTACACGCTAGTGGTTCTCCCCCCCTCAGTGCGCTTGTTTTCGGCGCTGTCTGCACATGGTGATTACCGAATGGTGACAGTTATGAGTGCCTAGACTGACAAAACCAAGAGCGCTTCTGTGGTAAACTACGCTAGCTCACGTTCCGAGCAAAAATCAGAAACAACAAGTGCACAGCACAGAAATGCTGGGGCGTTTGGCAGCGCTATCATGCGAACTACTTTCCCTTGGGCCCCTAAGGGTTTTCGTCAATGACCACAAATATTGGAGCCTTGAGTCAAAGACGTATTTTGTGGAGGGTACATGGAAGGACCCTGCTGGTGCAAAAAATATGTATACCCAAAATGAACCACCTGTTCTGCGCGTCACAGATTGGCCAATGACTAAATGCGGGCATGAAGAAAGTACTCACCGTTTAGGACTAGCTTCTTCAGCTTGTCGAGTCGGTTTGGGAGGCTTTGTCTATGCACGCATGTCAGCCGATTTTTCTGGAGCATGAGGACTTCCAAGCGGTCGAGGCTCCTAAATGCGCCCCTAACGTTCGTAATGTTGTTCCCGTAAGCATAAATTGATGTCAACTGCGGGCTGTCTTCAAAATCAATAGCACGCAGTGCTGTCAGCTTGTTGTTGTGTATAAAAAGACACCTCAAGCTGGGAAGGTTGCCTATGGAACCGTTGAGCGACCTTATTAAATTTTCACTTATGAGAAGCTCTTTGAGGCTGAAAAGGCGCTTAAAACAGTCCTTCCCCAGCCACTCCAGCCTGTTCCCACTCAAGTCCAGGTGTTGGACCAAAGAGTTACTCCTAAACGTGCCGTCTAGGATGAACTGAATACGATTGTTGCTCAATGTCAGCTCTTTCAAGTGTTTCATGTTAATGAGTGCTTCCCCGATTTCTTCAATGAGATTCATAGACAGGTTCAGTTTTTCCAAACGCTTGGTAAGAATAAAAGTCCCTTCTATAGAATGAAGTCGATTTCCTGCTGCGTTGAAATACTTGAGAACAGACTGTCTGCTAAAAGAATTACCGGGAATGTACTGGATGACGTTGTATGAAAGATCAAGGCTCTTTAACTCATGGAGCGCGGCGAAACAGTTGCGGCGCAGTTTGCTGAACTCACACTTTTGGAGGTCGAGTGTTTCTATCACGGTGTTATGAAAGCCGAATTTGGGTACCCAGCTCATTCTATTGTTGTCAACAAGTAATACCTTAAGCCTTGGCGGAGTAAACGCAGCTAAATCGTCGATACCGCCTATCATGTTGCGAGACAAATTCAGCTCCTGAAAAGAGAAACAAAAAGGAAACATGGGCAGTAAATCTGGTAGTCATATCGAAATAATTAACAATTCGTAGGATTGCATCTGCGCTTTACAATCGGGAGAGAGAGAGAGAGAAATAGTGATTTATTTCAGAGTTAAGCTCTAACCTAAAAAGAATCTGGCTACTCCAAACTTCGGAGTAATTGAAAATGAAATCTCGTCAACCACACTAACAACTCAAATGATATATTTTGAAAACCGTCAAAACAGTCACTTCAATCTTGCCTCATCAGAACATCAATGTTAAATATTTCCAACAAAGATCACCCCTAAATGTTCAGTAATGAACACTTCGCACACATCCGGCGAAAATTTGTGAGCCTTATGCATTGCCTGAGTAAGACACACCTATTGAATGCACTTCCAGGGTGGCACAAGCCAGAGTAAATAGCAATCCCAGTTTGATTTTTTACAAAAAAACGTACGCCAGAACAGCTGACCTCGGATGAAGGAGGGGGAGGGGGGGCGGGTATACTGATTAACTGCACCCCGTACACCGAAATCTCCTGCGCACAATTGTTTCATATTACGCGTTCGCTAAATATATATGGCGACACCTTTCTTATGATACGTAAATCTGAGAGCCTTAATTGATCGCTAAATGCATTGATGAGTAATGGCGCACAGTTCAGCGCGGCAGCGAAATATTGCTCAGTTCAGTGTTGCTGCGTTATGTTTCCGAGCGTAATGTTGCTGCGTATGAGGTCTCGACAAGAGGAGACGACAAAGCGGCCATGCAGCCATTTCTCAGATACGTTCAGGTGAGCTTGGGTCATCTGATAATAAATCACTTCGGCGCACCACTCAATGTGCACAGCGCCAGGTTTCTTTTCCTTCGGGTCAATCTACGCGCCTTAAGGCAGCTCGCGCCACCTAGTGGATCGCTCTTAAGACGGTGCCCAATGTAGCCACATGACGCGGCGAAACCAACAGGAATTTGAGTACCGTCTGCCTGCCATGATTTTATTATGGCGGCGGGGTTTTCGCACAGTGAGCCAAGCAATGATCGGCGTTAAAAGGGCCACCGCGGCTGGGAATCAAGCTAACTACTTCGTGCTGAGCAGCACTGACGGCTTAGCTGTTGATCTAAAGTTACCTCAGATTCACGAAGTAAAAAAGTCCTGTCGATATATTTCCTTACATTTTTCAGATTCTAATTTTGCTTCGTGAAAGAGTAAAGCATCGCGTATTTTCAAGAACTCTCTAGGTATCATGCCTACTACCTTTTGAAATTCTTTGAAACTCTGGAATCTGCCCACCCGTTTTTCACTTCTACATACTTCTCACTTCACAATAAACGTGGTGGGAACTTGCCAGGGCATCAAATAAGCCCGCAAGAAACTTGGGTAAGTCACGCTAACTTTTTATGTAATAGTCTATACATGAAACAGGCCGAATACTTGCCCTCTTTGCAATTTATCTACGATTCTATCCTACGCAGTAAGTCTTCACAGAAGCATATACACTGCAGTAGTAGTAGCGAACTTTATCTCGTAGAGAATTGGGGCGGTACAACACGGTTCCTGTGGAACAATGTTGTACCAACACAATTTCACAAGAAGGGCCGCGTTGCACAAACACATGGTTCTACACGAACCGTGCCTTCCAGCCCCGGGACACGAGCATAGCTGGGTATTGGAGAGGACGGAGCTTTCAAGAACTTCGCACTCGACCATGGGAACAGTGGAAACCATTTCTTACAATAAACCTGCTCCACCTCATATAAACACAAGTGGAGGGGAGGGAGGCGCATTTAAAAAAAGGTTTGTTCCCACCTCTTTTTGTTCATTCTATTGTGAAATGTGACAGGCATAAGTAAGGTTTGAGCTTCCCCGTTAAAACCAAGAAAAAGGGGTTCAGTGAATGCTGAAAATTTTCATGAAACTCGGTTTCAATTAGAGAGTCAGTACTTAAGCCACAAACCTTGAGCATTAATTGTGGCTTCCAAGAGGTTCTTTATCTGGTGATCCAACCGTTTGAAGAGAGTATCCAACGAGGTTAAGCATGCTTGGTAACTAAACTTGTTGAACATGTATAGTTACTTGATTTTAATACGTACAGGTCCGCGCAGAAGTAAACGGAGCACGGGAGCGGTGACCGAACTAGAGTTCCTGTGGAGCTATATACAGGAACTCTAAACCGAACTGCATCGCTGCGCCCCGTATGGACGCCGACGGGAACCATGGAGCGCCGGTCAAAGAGTGTATTCGCAATGCCCCCGCCGCCCTATCTGATATGCTTAATCGCCGCTCTTCTGGCGTGTCATGCTCGGCGAGACGGTCTTCAAAAGGCAGCGCTGGGCTATTGAGGGGCGCTGGTTGAATTGGCGCTCGCAGGCATCAGCGGCGACCGAATCCGCTGCTCATGAGCTGGACGAAGCTGCGCACGCCCGCAAACGTGCCTGGTTACGCGCCGTAAAGGGTGGCATAAAATTGCAGGCCTAAAATTGCAGGTTCGGCATAGCATGTCATTGCGATATAATTAATTCTAAGCCGGCAACGAAATTGCCATGCACATTCACAGATATTTTCGTTGTTCGGGAAAAAAAATCTCGCTTACGAGATTTCTTCAATTTTGGGTTTGCCCAAGTTATTGCTGCCGGTCAGTCCAGGTCTTCTCTGAAGAAAGGAAAATAAAAAATGTCTATGTGGTGGAAATTCTGTATTAGAGAACACCGTAAAGAATAGGTACAATCGTTGCCTGCTATTACAGCGGGCATCATAGGCCGCATATTTTGTTGTTTCATAAACCCTTTCGCTCCCGTTGACAAGGATAGCCGCCATGAGATTTTGTACCAAATTAACCGATTAAGGGTATGGTCGCCATCGGTCATGACGACTATACTCGTCATCGGTCATTTTGAGGCCTTGACGGTGCTTTTCTGCAAGACTTTGAGGTCATGCGGGTAAGCCATCTTTCATGGGGAAGCCAACATCAGAACGGAAAATTTCTACGATAATTCCCAGGGCAGTGCTTTGCTTTTTGAGGCTAGAGCAGGTTGCCTGCGAACTAAGAGTTTTGTGGGGAATTATTCACAAAATGATGGGGGATGTGTGGTCTGCGGAAAAGAAACAGAAACTATGCGGGCCATAGTGTTAGAATGTGAGGGTATCCATCCAAATCTACATGAAGGGAATATTGGGCTTCCAGAAGCCCTAGGATTTAAGGGTATCAGAGAGGAAGTTAACTTCAAGGCTGTTGAGGAGACGAAAAGAAGATTAGAATGCTGGTGGACGAAAAGCAGAGAGGGGAATATTGCCTAGAACAGTTACCACCTGTAACAGGGAAAATAAAGTATTTCGGGCCTAATAAGCTTTAGTGCCTGCCCTAAGCAGCGCTAGTATTAAACCAGGAGTGTAAAACATGGTTATATTAGTCCTTTTTGGTAAGAGGACATGTCATCACCCCGCTTCAAAGGGAAACCAATAGCAATCATCATCATCGGAGTTTAATTTGAATCTACAACACTTTGTTAACGGATATAAGGTGATCGTTGAAAATAACAACGTCGGTTTTAATGCGACAACAAAATATACGCCCTATGAGGCCCGCTGTAATAGCAGGCAACGATTGTACCTATTCTTTACCGTGTTCTCTAATACACAATTTCCACCACATGGCCATTTTTTATTTCCCTTTCTTCAGAGCAGGCCTGTACTGACTGGCAGCAATAACTTGGGACAAACCCAAAATTAAAGAAGAAATCTCGTAAGAGAGATTTTTTTTCCCGAACAACGTAAATGTCTGTGAATGTGCATGGCAGTTTCGTTGCCGGCTTACAATTAATTATACCGCAATGACATGCTATGCCAAACCGCAGCGGCCTACAATTTTATGCCGCCCTTTGCAGCGCGCAGCTTCGTCCAGCTCATGAGCAGCGGATTCGGTCGCCGCTGATGCCTGCGAGCGGCAATGCCATCAGCGCCCCTCTATAGCCCAGCGCTGCCTTTTGAAGACCGTCTCGCCGAGCATGACACGCCAGCAGAGCGGCGATTAAACATATCAGATAGGGCGGCGGGGGCAGTGCGAACACACTCTTTGACCGGCGCTCCATGGTTGCCGTCGGCGCCCACACGCGGCGCAGCGACGCAGTTCAGACACCGCTCCCGTGTTCCGTTTACTTCTGCGCGGAACTGTACATGTGGATGGCTGTGGCGGTGCCTGAGTGTACGCGGACACGTTGTAAGCTTGGTGGTAGGCAGGGAGAATGTTCTTTTTTTTCCTGGTGCTAGGATCGGTGATGAACGGGAATGGGACCCCTACCTCAGTACATAAGCCAGAAAAACCGCCGTATGCTTCCACGGGTTCTCTGACCAACCAGGAGGAAGACGTTGCAGACATCGGAAAATAAAAAGACGATAATCTAACGCTTACGCGTTTCCTTTCGCACCGCTACGTAAAACACTACCGCAACTAATGCACCTTCTGCAACGCATCTCCCGCCGTCGTCGATGCCTTCAAGAGCAAGATACACTCCGAATAGTGCAAACCCTTCTCATCAGCTGCACCGACAACGAACCCCCATACCTCGCTTTGAAAACATCAGAAAAGTCGCGACTTAAAAGCCTTTATTTGAGAAGCGTAAAAACCGCGCTTTGCCTCCCCAGTGCCACTGCTACCCAGAAGCTCTTGCCCTGGGAGTCGAAACGTTCTCCAAGCACTTGTACACCACCCGATATTCCCAACGGAAAAAAAAATCACGCCATATCCACGGAATGAATGATGATAAGTGGGGCGAAGCTCGAGAGGGGGAGATCATCGGTAACCGTAACTCTCCCGTGAAAGTTCGCCCATTACATCATTAGGAAAGACGTAAGACTGTGTACGTACATTGTACAAATCAACTTTTATTTTCAGAGTCAATGCTCCCAGGCCCAGACCTGTTGAAAGACCCCGCGCCATCGAGGACTACGCCGCACCTCCACCACAATTTCTCACGTAGGATGCGACACAACGGTAAAGAAAGAACTTTTATTTAGGGCGAACTTGTGCCCGAACAACACGAGAGGAAACGAGCAAAGGTCCTTGCGTCTCGTTCGATCTCCGAGAACGACTGCCTGCGTTCGTGGCGTGATCTCTTGCCTGATCTCCCCCTCGCAGTGCACGTGCGCTCGCGCCTCCGTTGGCGAACACAGACAAGCTCGCGCTCCCGGTGCCGAGTTTGCGCTGCCGGTTGCAGCCGGTTCTTGCGCGTGCAACGCGGCCCACTTTGCGACATCTCTGAAAGCATGCGGCGGTCACGTACCACGAGACACAACAACAAGGGATGGACAGACCCATGACTTAAGGAGCTTCGCCCCTAAAAACGCTGTATCACTCCGGCCTTACGATCGCAACCGGGTGGCACCCAGCCGACGCAACAACACGCCAACTACCTCCTTGGCCTCCGGGCTGCTAGAGCTCGAACACCGACCACCCGACCTCAACGGGGATAGGCCCAACACCATATACACGGATGCTACCAGACGCGCTGACCACCCAGCCTGTGTGGTTACAAATGCTGGCTATTGTATCCATGCCGCCCCTGCGAACACAATTAACCTCCATAAATGCCGCCTAGCAAATAGCCATCTCCCTAGCCATCACTTCCCGCCCTGAAGCAGTGACTATTCTGAGTGATCCACAGACAGCCAGCCGAGATTACCAGATTGTCCGCATCTGCTCATCTTCCTACGCGCCCTTACTAACTGTCTGACCCCCCCTCCTTCCCTGATCCGTCCCGACACCTGGCAACGCAGCCATCCCATCAACGAAGCGGCCCACGCCTCGGCTCGCGATTTAGTTCACCGAGACACTCCCGAAAGTGCCTAATCTCTATCCATACCGGAGTAACCCAGTCCACTCACTGGCTACGCAGAGATGATCGCTCATTACAAACAAACTCGCTGCATCTTCCCGCCACCACACTGGGGCATCTCCCGGGAGGAAGCCACAACTTGGCGGTGACTCCAGACGAACACTTACCTCCATCCCACCAGCCTCCCCCTTATCATCCACTCCCGGAACCCTTCCCTCTGCGTTTACTGTCCCTGGACTTGCGCGCTATACCCCATGGTATAGGCATGCCAACTCCTCCCATATTTGCTCCCACTTCCAAACCCCGCCTTCAAGCCTATGCAAAGCTTCCCTCGCCAATAGTCTGCGCAATAGTCTTATATACTCACAGCCACATGTCCGGATTATATGTTCGTACTTGTCAACATTGTTGAACATGAACAAGACATTACGCAAATATAACATAGAAAATTAATAAACCAGATATACTTAGTGTTCTTTTATAAAAAAATTCATACGTTCTTGATTTTTGCGAAATGAAATGAAATACCCACGACCTCCAGAATACCGGTCTGGTGCGATTTCCACATTTCGCACCAGACCGGTATTCTGGAGGTCGTGGGTTCGGATCCCACCTGGCGGGCATTTTTTCTACACTTTCTTATTTTCCAAATTCTTTATCTTGAGCTACTACATCCTCCCCTTTGCTTTCCGAGGTCTTCTTGATTGCCAATTCTTATTTTTTCTGTCTTATATATATATATATATATACAGTCAAACTCCGGTACAACGAACTCCGCCACAACGAAATTCCCGCTTCAACGAAGGTTTTTCGATTCCCCACCCGCATCCCATAGGCCCCTATGTATTAAAACTCCCTCCACAACGAACCACTTTTTTTATTGTTCTCCCGGTTCAACGAAATTTTCCCGGGACACAAGTCACTCGATCTGCAACGAACTGAACCACTCTAACTAATTTTGATAAGTTCTAACAATGTAAATTATATAGTAGCAACATGTTCTCCGAACATCCGGACATCGAGAAGCTGCCGCTTCTCGATGTCCGGATTACCGGCACCGACGGCGGTCAAAAGCGGCGGCGGCGGCGGCGGAGGTGGAGGAAACCGCTTCTCGCCCTTTCTCGCGCTCCTTGGCGCCCATGACGATGATGTCGCCATGCAGCTCCTCGCAGACTGTGAGCAGCGCATTCTCCCGTTGCTCGTGCGAAAGCGCAAACAGACAAAAATCAGCGATTTTTTCAAGTTTTGGAAATAAAATGCTCCCAGAGTGTCGTGCATATCCTGTGCATATCCGTGACCGCAAAGTAAAATATAAACTCCGCGCTGTGATTTCACGACGCCTGCTTTTGCGCGGATCTCCACGAGTACGACGCGCATATTACAACGCTGGTCTAAGCGCCGCGAGACGCGTTGTGACCGCAAATTACGATATAAACTCCGTGCTAAAAAAGGGTGCTATTTTTGGCGGAGCGAGCTCCAAGCAAGTTGGCAACATTGGGGCGAAAAGGTATGTGGGAGATTTCACGACGCCAGTTAGACGCCTGCCCTGTTTTCTTTATTTTCTTTATTTTTCCGCGACAACGAAATTCTCGGTACAACGAAATTTTTCGCGATCCCCGTGAATTTCGTTGTAGCGGAGTTTGACTGTATATACATATATATATATATATATATATATATATATATATATATATATATATATATATATATATATATATATATATATATATCGATGAATAAGTTCCGGGATGCGGTTTCAAAAATACACGAGAGGGTAGACACACGTATGAAAACAATGATCAAACTAACGTTTCGACCGGGGTCCGGTCTTCGTCAGAGTAAACTTCGGTAATTGAGCGCGCTGAATATATAGGCACGAAATGATAAAGGCTGACGAATAGTCTTGCCACTTTGCAGATACAAATCAACAATAATGAAATAAGAAGAGCACACGTGGTGTTTGTACACGTGTGAATTAACATGACGTTTTCAAATACAGAACTTGTACGGAATATCGGAACGGATCAAGGAGGATCAACAACTACCCTTTAGAAAGAAGATGATAACGTTCGGGGATTACAGCTTAGCACTTAATACGCAAACACATCAGGAGCAGTATGTAGATATAAAAAAGAAAAGATGTCATCGTTTCTGGAAACATTTCATATCGCTTCCGTTCGCGTAATCAAACAAATGAATCGGTAAAGCCTCATTGAAAATGGTGGCTCCGCTTCTACGGTTCCAATAGGGATAATGCAATCACGCCAGCATATCAGGGCAAGAGGCACGTTAACGTTCCTACACTTTCATTGATACCGCGTTTGACTGTGTTAAATTTATGAATTAAAAAAGACTCACGCACTTCCCTTTCGTGATGCGAACGGAAACCTGATTCCAGTATAGTAGCCCTAATTTTTTCGAAAGAGTGACCGGGAATATTTACATGCTTAGACAAAGGAAGCCCAGGAGAGGAACGTGCGTGCGCCCGGTGGTTATTAAAACGGAGCCTGAAAGACGTCTCGGTTTGGCCGATATACTGGAGTGCGCAGACTGAGCACTCTAGGAGATATACTACATTCGACGTATCGCAGTTAAAATCGCCTTTAATTTTTAAGGAAAAGTCAGAAGCTGTGCTGTTTACCGTTAGTGACGTGGTCATATGGGCGCACACTTTGCAACGAGCTTTTTGGCAAGGAGAACATCCATGCGAAGATGGCGATGCGATCGTGGAAGAGGTCAGCATGTCCCGTAGGTTTTTTGAACGGCGATAGACTACGCGCGGTGGCTCTTTAAAAATGCTTCTAAGTCGCTGACTTTGCATAAGGATATTATGATGCTTCTTTAAAATACCTGTGACTTTCTTTTCTTTTTTATATCTACATACTGCTCCTGATGTGTTTGCGTATGAAGTGCTAAGCTGTAATCCCCGAACGTTATCATCTTCTTTCTAAAGGAGAGTTGTTGATCCTCCCTGATCCGTTCCGATATTCCGTACAAGTTCTGTATTTGAAAACGTCATGTTAATTCACACGTGTACAAACACCACGAGTGCTCTTCTTATTTCATTATTGTTGATTTGTATCTGCAAAGTGGCAAGACTATTCGTCAGCCTTTATCATTTGGTGCCTATATATTCAGCGCGCTCAATTACCGAAGTTTACTCTGACGAAGACCGGACCCCGGTCGAAACGTTAGTTTGATCATCGTTTTCATACGTGTGTCTACCCTCTCGTGTATATATATATATATATATATATATATATAGAGGGAACGAGAGGGCTTTGAAGATGGTCACAAGATAGAAAAAATACTTTGGAGAAGGTAGCGGCCGCAGACCTCTGCCAACGTTTCGACATGGAGACTTGTGCCGGAGATGAACCCTGATGCCTTCAAAAAACAAGTCTCCTTGTCGAAACGTTGGCAGAGGTCTGAGGCTGCTACCTTCTCCAAAGAATTATTTCTATATATATATATATATATATATATATATATATATATATATATATATATATATATATATATATATATATATATAAAATGGGAAATGAGGGGCTCCGTGAAATAAGACAGAAAATAAGGCTTGGCAGTCAAGAAAACCTCGGAAAGCAAAGGGGAGGTTGTGATGGGCCATAGAAAGAGATGAAGAATTTTTTGAGTCGAAAAGAAAGTGGTGAAAAAAATGCCCGCCGGGTGGGATCCGAACCCACGACCTCCAGAATACTGGTCTGGGACATATATCCCAGACCGGTATTCTGGAGGTCGTGGGTTCGGATCCCACCCGGCGGGCATTTTTTTCACCACTCCCAGACCGGTATTCTGGAGGTCGTGGGTTCGGATCCCACCCGGCGGGCATTTTTTTCACCACTTTCTTTTCGACTCAAAAAATTCTTCATCTCTTTCTATGGCCCATCACAACCTCCCCTTTGCTTTCCGAGGTTTCTTGACTGCCAACCCTTATTTTCTGTCTTATTTCACGGAGCCCCTCATTTCCCATTTTTCTGATTCGCTACATGCTTAGCGAGGGCCTCTGTTCTGGCAGTCTTGGTGCCAAAGGGAGCTTAAGAGGGTTCAACGCTGGTCGACCACTCTCGACATGTCGTAGATGCTCGAGTCACGTCCCGGGGGTTAAAAAGAAGGTCCCCTTCACCCCGAGTAGTCCGAGTGGCGCTGGCTACCACCCCCAAGTGCAGGAAACAAAAATACCTTAACATAAATACCCGAGAAAGTGCTGGGGAAACGGCCCCGCCGGTAGCGTAGTGGTTATCGCACCAGACCGGTATTCTGGAGGTCGTGGGTTCGGATCCCACCCGGCGGGCATTTTTTCACCACTTTCTTTTCGACTCAAAAAATTCTTCATCTCTTTCTATGGCCCATCACAACCTCCCCTTTGCTTTCCGAGGTTTTTTTGACTGCCAACCGTTACATTCTGTCTTATTTTCACCGAGCCCCTCATTTCCCATTTTCTGATTCGCTATATATATATTATATATGTATAGTATAAGTAAAGAGTCGGATACACAGTAAGAACAATAACAAACGAGGTTTGCTTACGTAGCGGCAACGGGACTTGCCTTCGTCAGAGTATGTAAGTTACGTGATTTTGCTGTCACAAACATTTGGAACACATTTCTTATATATCTTTGCAGAAAACTGTGAGAAGGAGCGGAAGATGTTTCGGAAACGGAGAGTATGCATGCAGTCGGACTACGCCTATGTTACAACAACAACAACAACCAAAAAAAGGGCCCATCTCCCCGCGATGGGGACTCGAGTAAATGCGTCGCATAGGGGGTGGGTCTATTGCGTTAACGTTTAGTGTTTGGGGAGTTGGTGGTAGTGAATGCGTTGTATCAGCAGCTTCTTGGCGTAGTTTGAATGAGTCAAGGATATAAGGCGCGTTCGTAGCTTTTCATTCTGTGTCGGCTTTGTGGCGCAGTGGGAAGAGCACCATGTACCTTGCGTTCCGCCCGCAGGGTCGTGGGATCGAACCAGGCGCCGGTAAGTATTATTTTTTTTATATAGTTTAGGGGGAGGGGTGCGGACCTGTTGTTGAGAGCGAGGAGAGTAGCGTGATGCGGGAGAGGAGGAGTGGGGGAGAGGGGCGCACCTGGAACGGCTGTTGCGTACGCCGAGGCACGCCGACAACGCCGGGTGACATCGCGAGTTAAAGAAATGCTCTGCATTTAAATAAAAAGCACCACTTCAGAATGTTTACCCCTTTGGGATCTATAGACCCTACCTATTTCTTGTTCTGTTGCTAGCTTCTGTGATATGCTCTTTCGTGCCGCATATCTATTCTCTTCATCCGCGGGGGGAACACCCATCTTCGCTTCCGCCCCAACCAGTCTCCACAGCCACTGAATACCTTATTGTATACTCCTCCCTTCCTTTTGAAACCGCGATTGCCCAGTTTCCCGCATTGGCTGAACTTGCAGCCCACGCCGCGTACGTTGCCCCGTCATGGTGCAACCTTGAACGCTGCTTTGTTAACACGACCCCTTTCTCTCTCTTGCTCCCCCCCCCCCCCCCTTTTTTTTCTGTTGTTGTAACATAGGCGTAGCCCGACTGCATGCATACTCTCCGTTTCCGAAACATCTTCCGCTCCTTCTCACAGTTTTCTGCAAAGCTATATAAGAAATGTGTTCCGAATGCTTGTGACAGCAAAATCATGCAACTGTACTCTGATGAAGGCAAGTCCCGTTGGCGCTACGTAAGTAAACCTTGTTTGTTATTGTTCTTGCTGTGTATCCGACTCTTATACTATTTCTGCGCCCTTTGTGAGTTTTATCTTTCTCTAGCTTTATATATATATATATATAAATATATATATATATATATATATATATATATATATATATATATATATATATATATATATATATATATATATATATACAGAGAGAGAGAGACAGAATAATGGTTGGTAGTCAAGAAAACCTCGGAAAGCAAACGGGAGAATGCGGTAGGTCATAGACACAGATGAAGACTTTTTTTGAGTCAGACAGAAAGTGGTGAAAAAATTCCCGCATGGTGGGATCCGAACCCACGACCTCCAGAATACCGGTCTGGTGCGATAACCACTACGCTACCGGCGGGGCTGTTTCCCCACCACTTTCTTGGGTATTTATGTTAAGGTATTTGTGTTTCCTGCAATTTGTGTTTCCTATGTGTATGTATGTATAGTCCGGAAACATAAAAACTCGCATAGAGCGCGAAAAAATACGGTAAGTAGAGACAGGTTAGAAAATAGAAAGTAGAAAATAAAAATAAAAGTTTACTGACGTTTCAGGAAGAGGACTCTGAAGAAAGGAAGTCCTCTTCCTAAAACGTCAGTAAACTTTTATTTTTATTTTTCATGGGTTTTTCGTGTGTCCCTGTGTCTACTTACCTTACACA